>NC_069502.1:1130628495-1130933495 GCF_027579735.1 Bombina bombina
TCAGTGTTCTGTATCATGGTGATGATTGCATCCCACTCTATAAAAAAATGTCATTTACCCTGGAAACAACAAAAAAAGAATACTTGTTATCTAAACAAAGTACCTAGCTATTTATTGAGTTTGTTATTGTGCAGTTACTATCATTCTAATAGCTTCATCATGATACATGATTATTCCATATTGAGAGAATCAGCAAAATCAAATGTGTCAATGAATTAAACAGCTATTAAACAGTTAAAGATAATGATGCATAGATTATATTTAAAAGAGAGCTGCACTTTGGTTTTTCTTCTGCCATATAAAATATTGTTTTGTTGAAAAATGGATGTTCCTCAACCAGATTTTGTTAAGATAGATAGATAGATAGATAGATAGATAAACAGATAGTCAGATAGATCATTTTAGGAACTTTAACATGTACATGTAGTTTTTAATTAAACTGACCTTCTTCACAAGTCAGCTCCAATAAATTTATACCAGGAGTCTCTGGGGTGATCCTGTGATATCTCAGAAGACAGACACATAGTCCTGGTATGTAGCTATTAAATAGATACTGGTGGAATTATGCTCAAATATGCATTTGCTAATTAAACAAAAGACTTTAAAAAACATGATAGTAAAATTGTCAGACTTTGAAAGTGACTATGACCTCAGAAGTTAGCCATTTGAGTTTATCAATAGCTGTGATAGAAACAACTTTACAAACACATAACTTTAAAAGTGCATAAAACATCTCTTGCTTTTGTGTGAAATGTGTGCTTCTCCCAAACTAACTAGAGAGAACAAAGACAAAAACATAATTTATGTAAGAACTTACCTGATAAATTCATTTCTTTCATATTGGCAAGAGTCCATGAGCTAGCGACGTATGGGATATACATTCCTACCAGGAGGGGGCAAACTTTTCCAAACCCCAAATGCCTATACATACACCTCCCACCTCAGAGATTTACAGCTCATTCTACTAAGTTCAGTCGCCATTTCTTGGGCTTTTTCAGAATGAAGCTTCGGTTGATCACATTTGCAAATCAGTAATTTGGTCTTCTTTGCATACTTTTATTGTTTTTACCATTTTGATGTATTTTGCTTCCTCTGGAGCAGTCTTTGGTAGAAACGTTCTTCAGGCGTCTCAGTTGGATTCTACTGCTTTTTATTTAAGTTTTTTTAAGGAAAACTTAATTATTGTGTGGATTTAATTTCTCAGCTGTTGTTATTGTATCCCTCCCTCTCTAGTGACTCTTCTGTGGACTTCCACATCTTGGGTATTTCTATCCCATACGTCACTAGCTCATGGACTCTTTCCAATTACATGAAGGAAAACATAATTTATGTAAGCACTTACCTGATAAATTAATTTCTTTCATATTGGCAAGAGTCCATGAGGCCCACCCTTTTTATGGTGATTATGTTTTTTTTGTATAAAAGCACAATTATATTTCCAGTTCCTCTTTTTTGCATGCTTTTTGTTATCACCTCACTACTTGGCTATTCGTTAAACTGAGTTGTGGGTGTGGTGGGAGGTGTATTTATAGGGATGTGAAGAGAGTATCACCTATTGATTTTGTGGTTTCTCTCACGGGAAATCTTTTCAAGGGTTCAAAAGCAGTAGAATAAAATTGAGACAGCTGCCTGAAGAACTTTTCTACCAAAGACTGCTCCAGAGGAAGCAAAATACATCAAAATGGTAAAAACAATAAAAGTATGCAAAGAAGACCAAATTACTGATTTACAAATTTGATCAACCAAAGCTTCATTCTGAAAAAAACCAAGAAATGGCGACTGAACTTAGTAGAATGAGCTATAAATCTCTGAGGCGGAACCTGCCCTGCCTCCAAATAAGCCTTGAGAAACAAAAGCTTTAATGAGGATGCCAAAGAAATGGCAGACGTTTTCTAACCTTCTCTGGAATCAGAAAAACAACAAATAAAAAAAAATCCTAGTAATCTTGATATAGAATTATAAAGCTCTTACCACATCCAAAGGATGTAAAGAACTCTCAAAGAATTCTTTTAGGATTAGGACACAAAGAAGGAACAACACTTTCTCTACTAATATTGTTCAAATTCACAACCATAGTAAGAAAAAAAGTCCACAAAACAACTTATCTAGATGAAAAAATCAGATAAGGAGACACACAAGAGAGAGCTGATAAATCAGAAACTCTTGTAGCAGAAGAGATAGTCAAAAGAAACAATACTTTCCAAGAAAGTAGATAATCCTCAAAGAAAATATAGGCTCAAAAGAAAGAGCCTGCAAATATTTAAACCAAATAAGACTCCAAAAAGGAGAAATCAATAAATGAACAGGCTTGATATCAACCAAAGCCTGAACAAAACAGTGAATATCAGGAAGTTTAAACAATCTTTCTAGGAAATAAAACAGAAAGAACAGAGATTTGTCCCTTCAAAAAATTGCAGACAAACTTATCCAAACCATCCTGAAAAAAACTATAAAATCCTAGGAATTCTAAAAGAATGCCAAGAGAATTTATGTGAAGAACCTAATAATACATGTTCCTTGAAACAGACTTATAAGCCTGCAACATAGTGATAAAAACTGAGCCAGAGAAACCTCTATGACTAAACACTAATCAATTTCAATACCATCAAATTAGTAATTTGAGATCCCGATGGAAAAATAGCTCCTTAAACAAGAGGTCTGGCCAAAGAGAAAGCGGCAAAGGATGGCAACTGGACATCCGAAGAAGATCCACATACCAAACCTGTGAGGCTATGCTGATGCTATCAGAAACACATGACACTGTTCTAATATGATCTTGGAAATCACCCTTGGAAGAAAAAAACAGATGGAAAGATGTAGTCAGGTTGCAAAACCAAGACACTGCTAATGCATCAACCATTTCCGCCTGAGGATCCCTGGACCTGAAAAGGTACCTGGGAAATTGAGAAAACACATCTGTATAGAGATACCACTCTCCCGGATGTAAAAACTGATGGATGAGATAATCCACCTCCCAAATGTCTAAACCTGAGATAAAAATCGTAGAAATTAGACAGGAGATGAATTCCATCTAAGAATGTATTCAAGATACTTCTTAATTGCTAAGGAACTGTGAGTCCCTATTTGATGATTGACATAAGCCACAGTTGTGATATTGTCTGTCTGAAAACAAAATGAAAAGTTCTCTCCTAAAAGAGGCCAATCATGAAAGAGCTCTGAAAATAGCACGGAGTTCTAAAATATTGATTGGAAATCTCGCCTCTTGAAGTTTCCAAACCCCTTGTGCTGTCAGAGACCCTCAGACAGCAACCCAACCTGTAAGACTTGCATCCATTAAGAATACAGTCCAGGAAGGTTGAACCTGAATAAAACAATGATAGTCTAATCACCAAAACAGAGATAGTTGAGTGTTAGGATTTAAGAATATCAACTGTGATATCTGAAAATAATCCCTGCACCATTGATTCAGTATGCAAAGCAAAAGAGGTCTCAGATGAAAAACGAGCAAAGGGAACCAGGCCTGATGCTGCAATTATGAGACCTAAAACTTCCATGCACATAGCCACTGAAATGAATGTTCTAGACTAAGTTAGACAGGCTATCGCCAATTACAATTGACTTTTGTCCGATAAAGACAGAGACATGAACACAGAATCCATCTAGAAACCCAAAGAGAGGTGACCCTTAGCTGAGGAATCACAAAACATAAATATTCTAACCATGTGTTGAAGAAACAAAACTAGTTGATTCATGAAAGATTCCAATAAAAGAAAAGATTAAGCTAATACCAAGATACCATCCAAATAAGAAAACACCACAATACCCTACTGTCTTAATACAGAAAGATGGGCACCCAGAACCTGTGAAAAGATTCATAAAGCTGTCGCTAGACCAAATGGAAAAGCGAAAAATTGGTAAAGCTTATCTAAAAAAGAGAATCTCAGAAACCACAAGTGGTCTGAATGAAATAAACTATGAGGATAAACATCCTGTAAAATGTAGTGGACATGAAATGACCTTGCTGAACAAAAAGGCATAATAGTTTTTATAAACACCAACTTTAAAGTTGAGACTCTAACAAAACAATATAAAGTCTTCAGATCCAAGATTGGACTGAATAAACTTTTTTTGGGGGACAAAGAAAATAATTGATTAGAAACTGAATCCCTGTTCCTGCTAAATAACTGGTATAATCACTCCTGAAAAAAATTCAGTGTACTGAGAAAGAAAGGATTCTTCCCATAGAAGGTCTTTTTCTAAAAATCTATTCAAACCCTAAGAATAATATAGATTTTGGACTGAGTTCATCCAAAAACAAACTAATCTGCCCCCCACCAGAAGGACTGGTTTGAGAACCGCACCTTCATGCAGACTAATAACTATTAATTATATAGCGTTTATCTCCCAGAAGGATACAAAAAAATGCTTTTTCAGTGCTTACACTTGGAGTTAGCCAAATTAGCAGCTGATAAAAACAGTTGTTATTATTACCCAAATAAATGGTACACAATAAATTGACATCAAAAGGCCGAAGGGCTGTATTAACCCTGCCGGGATATGAATCTATGACCCTTGGATCTAGAACAAGCATTTGTAGTCACGACATCTACATCACCAACTGATCTACATCACTGGATTAGAAGAAGGGCAGAAAAATCTCTAAACCTCCAAATAGGGGAGATAATAGAAATCAAACAAATTATTATCTTCTCAAGCTAGAGATAATAAAAAATATTTGAAATCATAATAATAAAATTAATACATTAGAAGTAAATAGAGTTATATACTTGAGAATCTAAAAACTGCTTATGCTAACTGTTCAACAACAAAAAGGTTGAAAAACCAGTAATGTCAGCCACAGATGAAGCTGAGCTAAAAATAAAACAGTACATGAATATGCTCTACTAAGGTTATAGTCAAACTCTAAAGAATCCTAAAAATAAGTACCAATTTCCATAGAAATAGTAGTACAGTCCCAAAAGGGAATCAGGATAAACCATTATTTAGAACATAATACAGATAGTATCTTGAATATGAAAAAACCTCAGGAGCAAAATTAAAATCTTAAAATCCAGATTTTAAAATAACATACGGCTAGATTACGAGTTTTGTGTTATGGGTGAAAAAGCAGCGTTATGGCTCTTATTCCCTACCACTGCTATTACGAGTCTTGCAGGTTTAGCTGCACCGCACACTTTTTTGGCCGTAGCACAATGTAACTACTGCAGCTTTCAAAAACTCCTTTTTCAATGGGACTTCCATAGCACCGGTATTACGAGTTTGCCTGCCCGACCAAAAAGTGAGCGGTACAGCCTATAACAACAAGATCTATACCATTAACTGAAAGTCAGTAGTTATGGGTTTTGCGCTACAAAGCTGTAATATAAAACTCATAACTAAAATGCTAAAAAGTACACTAACACCCATAAACTATGTATTAACCCCTAAACTGAGGCCCTCACGCATCGCAAACACTAAAATAAAATTATTAACCCCTAATCTGCCACTCCGGACATCGCCGCCACTATAATAAACATATTAACCCCTAAACCGCCGCACTCCCGCATCGTAAACACTAGTTAAATATTATTAACCCCTAATCTGCTGTCTCTAACATCGCCGCAACCTACATTACTGTTAGTAACCCCTAATCTGCTGCTCACAAAATCGCCGCCACTATACTAAAGTTATTAGCCCCTAAACCTAACCCTAACACCCCCTAACTTTAATGTAATTAAAATAAATCTAAATAAAAATTACTATCATTAACTAAATAATACCTATTTACAACTAAATACTTACCTGTAAAATAAACCCTAAGCTAGCTACAATATAACTAATAGTTACATTGTATCTATCTTAGGTTTTATTTTTATTTCACAGCCAAGTTTGTATTTATTTTAACTAGGTAGAATAGTTACTAAATAATTATTAACTATTTACTAACTACATAGCTAAAATAAATACAAATTTACCTGTAAAATAAAACCTACCCTGTGTTACACTAACACCTAACCTTACACTACAATTAAATAAATTACATTAATTAAATACAATTAACTAAATTACAAAAAAACACAAACACTAAATTACACAAAATAAAAAAAGAAATGATCAAATATTTAAACTAATTACACCTAATCTAATAGCCCTATCAAAATAAAAAAGCCCCCCAAAAATAAATAAAAAAACCTAGCCTAAACTAAACTAGCAATAGCCCTTAAAAGGGCTTTTTTGCCCCAAAGAAATCAGCTCTTTTACCTGTAAACATAAATACAAACAACCCCCCAACAATAAAAAAACCCACCACCCACACAACCAAACCCCCCAAATAAAATCCTATCTAAAAACAACCTAAGCTTCCCATTGCCCTGAAAAGGGCATTGTCATGCTCAGCCCCTGGGAAGCTCTGGCAGTACTCTCTGTGTGCTTAATTGACAGGTAGTCTTAGCCGCCCCTTCCTGATGATGTCACAGCCAGGCTTTTTATTCCGGGCTTCCTGTTTCTTCAGTGCCCGTTTGTTTGTTACTCTTTGTGGCCCCTGTGAGGACTTCGCTGTGGAATCTCTCTAACTGCCAAACTCTGCAAAGACTGACTATCCTGGTTAATCCTCTAACTTCCTCATAACCTGTTGCCGAACATTGCAAGTACTATTTATTCTATGAATCTCTCAATCTGCATGTTAACCTGTTGCTAAAACTCTGCAAATACTGTTAATTCAGTGTAAACCTTCAAACTGCTTAATATCCTGTTGCCAAACATTGCAAAGACTGTTTTATTCTATGAAACTCTCAAACTGCATGTTTACCTGTTGCCAAAACTCTGCAAATACTGTTAATTCAGTGTAAAAGTTCAAACTGATTGATATCCTGTTGCCAAACATTGCAAAGACTGTCTATTCTGTGAAACTCTCAAACTGCATGACAACCTGTTGCCAATCCCTGCAAGTACTGATTAATCTGTATTAACCCTCTAACTACCTGTTATCCTGTTATCTAACTCTGCATGTACTGACTATTCAGTATAAACCTACAAACTGCCTAATAACCTGTTGCCAAACTCTTCAAGGACTGACTACACAGTATTAACCCTCAAACTGCCTGATATCAGGTTACCTACTCATGCATTATTAACTGTTTCTTGTTTACCCTTCCTCTGTCTGAGTATAAGTGACCATCCCTGCTCTCCTGATTCTGTGGAAGACCTTTGCTGAAACCAGTTCCTTACTAAGAAGTCTATTTGGCTGATATCTTGAATTACTTTGGACTCAAGCTAACCCTGCTCCATATTGTGAGTACATTGTTTTCTAGAGGTTGTCTTGGGGTCACGTCCTGGATTAAACTCAGAGTGCAAGGGTGTTGTTTAAGTTCGCCCTAGCATTTGGGTCTTCTTCTGGACATTTCCTAACCTGACAGTACAAACGGACCATAATATGGACCCTGATGAGTTATCCAGGGCTGTGGCTCTACAAGGGCAACTTCTGGGAAATCATTCTGCTCATTTGCAGTCTTTGGATTCCAAGCTTGAACAGATTACTGCTCTGCTACATAACCTCTCCGCTCCTTCTCAAGCTACTGTAACTCCTACTGCAGCTGCTACTAGTTCCAATGCTGTCTTTAACCTACCTCAACCTGTTGGACAGTATATACCACGAATCCCACTTCCAGATAAATATGACGGTAATCCTGAAGAATGCCGTGGATTCCTTAATCAATGTTGTTTACACTTCAGAAACAATCCTCAAGTTTTTTCCAATTCTACTTCCAAGATCACCTTTATTATTTCCCTCATGAAGGGTAAGGTTCTAGCCTGGGTGTCTCCTCTTTTAGAGAAGAATGATCCTTTACTACAGGATGTGGAATTATTTGTGTCCATTTTTTCTTCTGTTTTTGACAAGCCTGGGAGGTCTGCAGCTGCAGAGGCAGGATTGTTGGATCTGAGACAGGGATCCCTTTCGGTAGCTCAATATGCTATTGAATTCAGGACTTTAGATGCAGAAACTGATTGGAACCATGGAGCCTTATGGGCAGCCTTTCGCAAGGGACTTTGCGAATGCCTTAAGGATGAACTTGTATTTCGGGAACTCCCCGATTCATTGGAGGGTCTTATCAATTTGTGTATTACTCTTGACGCCCGGCATTCTGAACGTCTTCAGGAGAGAGATAGGAATCGGAGATCCTTTGTTAATTCTTCTTTTCGTCCTCATATTCGAACCTCAAGTCTGTCTCATAATAATTCCCAATCTCCTGAGTCTGTGGAACCCATGGAAGTAGGAGCTATTAAATTGTCAAAAGCTGAATGCCATAGAAGGCGTACTCTTGGATTATGTCTGTATTGTGGTACCAAAGGACATTTACTGAAGGACTGTCCTATCCGGCCAGTAAAAGCCAAGGCTTAACTTTTGATAGAGGGACAGAGTTAAGCCAGAATCCCATGTCTTCCCTCAATTCTAAACTTTTTGTTCCTGTAACTATCTCTTTTGGAGACACCAAGTTTAGAGCTCAAGCCCTCATTGACTCTGAAACTGCTGGAGTTTTCATTGATTCAAACTTTGCTGACTCTCTCAGGATTCCTCTTCAAGCCAAGAAACAGTTAATTAAGGTAAGCACTCTTAGTGGACAGCCTTTAGGTTCTGGTATCATGCAAAATTCTACCATTCCTCTTCTTTTGTCTGTGGGCATACTCCATTCTGAAGTTATTAGTTTTGACGTCATCACTTCTCCCCACATACTGTTGATTCTGGGGTTACCTTGGTGGTAGCTTCATGATCCAGTCTTCTCATGTTCTAAAGGAGAACTTATTTCCTGGGGAACTACCTGTTTCAAACATTGCCTGCAAAATCCCTCAAAACCATCTGGTCCTGTTGTAGCTATGGTGGAAGTTCCTGATTCATTGCCTAATTACTATCATGTCTTTAGTGATGTGTTTTCTAAGAAGGAGGCTGAGACATTACCTCCACACCGGATATTTGACTGTCCTATCGAATTGTTTTCAGGGGCTCCTCTACCTAAGGGAAGGACCTATCCCCTCTCTCGTCAAGAAAATGTCTCTCTTGAGGAATACATAAAGGACAACTTAGCCAGAGGATTTATTCGTCCTTCCTCATCACCTGTGGTGGCGGGTTTTTTCTTCATTGGGGAAAAAAGATGGAGGTCTCCGTCCCTGTATCGATTATCGGGCCTTGAATCAGATTACTGTCAAAAACAGCTATCCTCTGCCGCTCATTCCTGAGTTATTTGATCGTCTTCAAGGTGCTTCTATTTTTTCCAAGTTAGATCTCCGTGGAGCCTACAATTTGTTCAGAATCCGTAAAGGAGATGAATGGAAGACGGCATTTAACACTAGATTTGGTCACTACGAGTATCTAGTAATGCCATTCGGATTGTGCAATGCACCAGCAGTATTTCAGCACTTTGTTAACAAAATCTTCAGAGATTATCTAAATCAATTTGTTATCATTTATCTCGATGACATTCTGATCTATTCGAAAAACATTACAGGAACATGTACATCATGTAAGACTGGTACTTCAGAGGTTACGAGACAATTCCCTGTTCGCTAAATTGGAGAAATGCTCTTTTCATCAGACTTCCATTCCCTTTTTGGGGTATATCATTTCTGAATCAGGTTTTGAGATGGATCCTGCTAAACTTTCGGCTATCAAGGACTGGCCCAGACCAACTACTCTCAAATCCCTGCAGACGTTTCTTGGCTTTTCCAATTACTATAGAAAGTTTATAAAGAACTTTGCTGACATCACATCTCCGCTCACTTCTCTTACTAAGAAAGGGCAAAATTGTAAGAACTGGTCCTCTTCGGCAGTACAGGCTTTTGAAACGCTAAAATCAACATTTTCTTCTGCACCTCTTCTCAGTCATCCAATTCCTGATCTCCAGTTTATTTTAGAGGTTGACGCTTCCTCTATAGCAGCTGGAGCTGTTTTCTCCCAATGTGATCCGACTACCAGAAAGATACATCCTGTGGCGTTCTTTTCGAAAAAATTCAATCCTGCTGAGTTAAATTATGATGTGGGCAATAAGGAGCTTTTGGCTATAAAATTAGCTTTGGAAGAATGGAGGCATTGGTTATAGGGTACCAGTCAACCTTTTTTCATTCTGACAGATCACAAGAATCTTTTATACCTCCAAATAGCTACATGTCTCAATCCTCGTCAGGCTCGGTGGGCCTTGTTCTTCTCCAGGTTTAATTTTGTACTTTCCTATGTTCCTGGTTAAAAAAATTCCAAGGCAGATGCTTTATCTAGGCAGTTCCAATCTTCTGAACCTTCTCCATTGGATTCTGAACCTATACTACGTCCAGTCAAAGTTTTGGCTAAAGTATCTTCTTTTCCAGTACAAACTTTACATGCTGCTCAAGTCCGGGTACCATCTTCTTGCAAACTACCTTCTGGTATCCTGTATGTACCCAAAGGATTACGTCTTAAGCTTCTACGTTGGGCTCATGACAACATTTTAGCAGGTCATCCTGGAGTAGCCAATACTTTGTGGAAACTGAAGCAGCATGTTTGGTGGTCCACTATGAGGAGGGATGTTAAGGATTATATTGCTGCTTGTAGTTCTTCTGCTTCAAAAAAACAATCTTCTCATCGACCGTTTGGTCTATTGCACCCTCTTCCAATTCCTCATTACCCTTGGTCTCACTTATCCATGGGCTTTGTTACAGATCTTCCTGTTTCTGCTGGAAATACGACCATTTGGGTAGTGGTGGATCTGTTCTCCAAGTCTGCTCACTTCATACCTCTTCCAGGCTTGCCTTCAGCTCAAAGACTTTCTGAACTCTTTGTTCTACATATATCTTGTTTACATGGTTTTCCCACTGACATAGTCTCAGATCGTGGAGTCCCATTTGTTTCCAAATTTTGGAGGTCTTTTTGTAAGCACTTCAGAATGAACATATCTCTTTCTACTGCACATCGTCCTCATTCCAACGGACAGACTGAGCGTGTAAATCAAGCCTTGGAATCTTTTCTTAGACATTATGTAGACCATCACCACTCCAACTGGTCTCAGTTATTGCCTTTGGCGGAATTAGCTCCCAACTCACGTTATAATGCCTCATTACAGATCTCTCCCTTTAAGGCAGCTTATGGTTTTGAACCTAGAACCTTTCCTATGATTATCATTTCTACTGAAGTCCCTGCAGCAGATCATATAGTGAAAAATCTAAGTAACCACTGGCAACTCATTCGTCAAAATCTACTTTCTTCTTTCTTAAGACATAAGAAATATGCTGATTGCAGAAGGTGCAAGGCTCCTTTACTTCGTACTGGAGACAGAGTATTTTTATCCACCAGATTCATACGTCTAAAACAACCTTGTACTAAGTTGGGTCCTAAGTACATTGGACCTTTTCGAATTGTTTCCAAAGTTTGTTCTTCTGCATAAAGCCTGGCCTTACCCAAGACTCTTAAGATCCATTCAGTGTTTCATATCTCCCTACTCAAGCCAGTCATCTACAATCAGTACTCTATCAGGAGTAAACCACCTCCTCCACTTTCCGTAGAGGGAACTTCTGAGTTTGAAGTCAGCCAGATTCTGGATTCCAAGCTACAGGGCAATCGGCTGTACTACCTGGTCCATTGGAAGGGTTATCCTATCTCTGAACGATCTTGGGAACCGGCCTCTCATGTTCATGCTCCAGCTCTTGTCAAGTCTTTTCACAAGAAATACCCTGCCAGGCCGGGTCGGGTCCCCCAGGGGGATCCTTGAGGAGGGGGCACTGTCAAGCTCAGCCCCTGGGAAGCTCTGGCAGTCCTCTCTGTGTGCTTGATTGACAGGTAGTCTGAGCCGCCCCTTCCTGATGATGTCTTGACCAGGCTTTTTATTCCGGGCTTCCTGTTTCTTCAGTGCCCGTTTGTTTGTTACTCTTTGTGGCTCCTGTGAGGACTTCGCTGTGGAATCTCTCTAACTGCCAAACTCTGCAAAGACTGACTATCCTGGTTAATCCTCTAACTTCCTGATAACCTGTTGCTGAACATTGCAAGTACTATTTATTCTGTGAATCTCTCAATCTGCATGTTCACCTGTTGCCATAACTCTGCAAATACTGTTAATTCAGTATAAACCTTCAAACTGCTTGATATCCTGTTGCCAAACATTGCAAAGACTATTTATTCTGTGAAACTCTCAAATTGCATGTTTACCTGTTGCCAAAACTCTGCAAATACTGTTAATTCAGTGTAAACCTTCAAACTGATTGATATCCTGTTGCCAAACATTGCAAAGACTGTCTATTCTGTGAAACTCTCAAACTGCATGACAACCTGTTGCCAATCCCTGCAAGTACTGATTAATCTGTATTAACCCTCTAACTACTTGTTATCCTGTTATCTAACTCTGCATGTACTGACTATTCAGTATAAACCTACAAACTGCCTAATAACCTGTTGCCAAACTCTTCAAGGACTGACTACACAGTATTAACCCTCAAACTGCCTGATAACAGGTTACCTACTCCTGCATTATTAACTGTTTCTTGTTTACCCTTCCTCTGTCTGAGTATAAGTGACCATCCCTGCTCTCCTGATTCTGTGGAAGACTTTTCCTGAAACCAGTTCCTTACTCAGAAGTCTATTTGGCTTGGTTTTTCCACACGCTTCTTGCGACCCTGTTGACTATTTTGAATGAAACGCTTGATTGTTCGATGATCATGCTTCAGAAGCTTTGCAATTTTAAGAGTGCTGCATCCCTCTGCAAGATATCTCACTATTTTTTACTTTTCTGAGCCTGTCAAGTCCTTCTTTTGACCCATTTTGCCAAAGGAAAGGAAGTTGCCTAATAATTATGCACGCCTGATATAGGGTGTTGAAGTCATTAGACCACACCCCTTCTCATTACAGAGATGCACATCACCTAATATGCTTAATTGGTAGTAGGCTTTCGAGCCTATACAGCTTGGAGTAAGACAACATGCATAAAGAGGATGATGTGGTCAAAATACTCATTTGCCTAATAATTCTGCACTCCCTGTAAGAGTATATCATCGATCTGAAAAGGGAGGTAGGAGATGAATCCCTACGACCGATAACAGAGAATAGGTGATACTCTCTTCACATCCCTCTGACAAACACTGTACTCTGAGAGGAATTGGGCTTCAGAATGCTTAGAAATGCTTATCATAGAAGAAATCTTAAAAAACAAGCACAAACTTACTTCACCGCCTCCATAGGAGGCAAAGTTTGTTAAACTGAATTGTGGGTGTGGTGAGGGGTGTATTTATAGGCATTTGGGGTTTGGGAAACTTTGCCCCCTCCTGGTAGGAATGTATATCCCATATATC
This sequence comes from Bombina bombina, assembly GCF_027579735.1. Classification (NCBI taxonomy): domain Eukaryota; kingdom Metazoa; phylum Chordata; class Amphibia; order Anura; family Bombinatoridae; genus Bombina; species Bombina bombina. Next base: position 1,130,641,756 of record NC_069502.1, read on the forward strand.
ACTAGCACATTGACTATTGCCTATTACATGAAAGAAAGGCTTATTTCTATTGAGCCTTAAAAAAAAGAGCCGTAAGCTATCAAATTTGCCGGCAACTAAAAGTAGTTTATGGATCCATTTAGTAGCAGGTTTCCATTCAAATATTTTGTGCAGTGTGTGCAGTTGTTCTTTTCACGTTTCTTGTAAGTTAACGTTTTGTTTAAAAGCAGGAATGAAAGCTTAGGAGCCGGGCCATTTTAGGTTCAGCACCTGGGTACCGCTTGCTGATTGGTGGCTAAATGTAGCCACCAATTAGCAAGCACTATCTAGGGTGCTGAACCAAAAAAGGGGTCAGCTGCTAAGCTTTCATTCCTTCTTTTTCAAATAAAGATAACAAGAGAACAAAGAAAAATTGATAATAGGACTAAATTAAAAAATTGCATGCTCTATCTGAATCATAAAAGAAAAAATTTGGGTTTAGTACCCCTTTAACTCGTATATTATCTCTGAAGTTCCAATGTAGAATCAGTGGATTTCTGTGTATCTGTTCTACAGCCGTCATTAAAGTAATGGTCTACCTTAATCCTCTTCCATCAATATCTAATCCCTCTTCTGCCTCTTGTCACACTGTACCTACTCTATGAAACTCTTGGCTCCTTACTCCATGATACTGTTTCCCAACTTTCATTTATTCAAACCAGCTTTGGAGCCTCATCTATATGAAGAATAATACTATGTATCCAGCGTCGCCACTAGAAATGTTGGTGCCCCTTACTAAACCATTGATCGTTGTCGTCCCTTGACTAAAATTTTAGACTTTATTTTTGAGTGTAGTCAAACTTAAAAATGTTGAAATTTAGTTTTGATGTGTCCCTGTCACATAATCACTGTTAAGTCAGATATAAAGCAGGTGGAGTCCGGATAAAGTTAGGGGTTTCCTGTCTCTTACCCTGCAGGGTGGCATAGCACGCAGAAAACCTTTCTATCTACTAAATGGACAATTTACCCAAAAAAGTACCTTTAATTTGTTCCAATGATCCATTTTACCTGCTGGAGTATATTAAATAGTTTACATGCAGCTCCTTTATCCTTATTTCGACATTTGAAATAGCTGATTTAGCCTGTGCTATCCCTACCTATACTAAAGGTTTGTATACTTAAGTATATGCTATTGACAAGTCTATGTAAACACAGCCAGCAGAATAGATTATACTCACAGTAGGGTGTAAAAGAGATAAGTAATAAAATGTTAATAATCCATTGTTCTCTCTAAAAATGTGGCTTTGGTTTATAGACAGATATAACATAAGGAAGCATGTGTGTGTGATAAAATTAAGAGATTTGATTTTACCTGCAAGCTCAACCCATTTACAATAGGATGCGGCTTCAAAGCACACAACCAGCTTTTTCATATATACAAATAAACCTGAAAATGCAATTTCTCATACATGTTATACTCTGCAGCTGATATAACAAGTCATTGCAAATACATAAGGGAAAAACAATTTTAGAGTATACTGTCCCTTTAAATTTCCAGCTCTCCACACATTTCGTGCAGCGGCCCCCTTCACCAATAAAAATACATTAGCAGTCAGTCAGACTGCCTTAGGGAACAGCCTGGTGTATCCTGCCTGTCACATCATCTTCCAGTTTGGTTTTTACTGGCAGTTGATTTCCCACTGCATATCTGAAATTGTGGACGGGAAATAAACTGCACAATAAAATCAGACTGTGATTGTTCAGTTATCTGCTCTTGTAGGCTAGCCTTGCAGCTCAGCGGTGGTGGGCTGGACTGGGCTGGGCCCGGCCCGGCCCTGCAGGCCTGATGTGTGTATGATGATGTCAAGATCATGTTAGCAGGTCCCAGGTATAATCACCCCAGCCTCTCCCGAATGTTTAATCAGGCTAGTCTCATTTAACAAAGTTTAAGGGCAGCATATATTCTTTGTAGTGGTACAATAATTGTAATTCCTTGGCTGCCAGTAACACACACAGCAGTGATTTGAGCCCACTGACTGCCAATAGCACACACAGAGCAATATTTTTAGACCCCAACAAGTTTGACATAAAAAAACACATAATTGTTGCCAGTATCTCCAAGTAACCCACACAGAATTGTGTTTTAACACCTCATGTAACTGTCATTAACACATAAAATAGTTTTACCCCCTTGGCTGACAGTAACACAAAGCAATTTCTTTCAGGGTCATATTTCCTATGCATCAAATCAAACGAGACCTTTAAAATTTAGTTGCTACTCATGGACTTTGATAAAAAAAAAATGACATTAAAATTAAATGTTTAATATTTTTGTTTAGGTTCTTGTGTAACAAGTAAAATAATTTGTGTTTTGTTTTTAATACTCATAAAACAAACTGTGTAAGACAAATCAAAATTTTTGTTTATTTTGCTTTTAAATACTTATCTTTTTCTAGCTTAAACCTGCTCTGTATTCCATCTGACCAGCATTAAAAGGACGTTACTCCTATGCTAAATCACATGAAAATGATGCAGAATATCTGTAAAAAGCTAACATGAACTTATCACATGAACATCTCTGTGTAAAAAAGGAAGATGCATTGGGTAAAATGTCCCTTTAAAGGGAAAATCACTGTAGGTAGAAGTACAGATGTACAGTCACTACTCACATTGCTATTGTCCTCCTCCCGTGTCTGCAGCTCTATTCAAAGCTATTCTCTCATTTTAACCCTTCAAAAGTGCAAGTTAGTGAAGTTTTTCATCTTCACACTGGATGCCGCCATCTTTGAATTTAAGTATTCTTGTACCTTGTGACAGAATTGCTGCACATTCACAGATAACAAGTCGAATCATGCACTTCAGTTTAACATGCACAATACAGGGCAGGAGCTGTTTTAGTGTTAACATTTATCTCTGCATGTGCATGTGACCCAAAGCTGGATATTCTCAGTGCACCAGCATTTAAATACTGCAGCAGCTCAGAGCACCAGTGGGGCATGTATCATGTCAGCAATTAACAAATTGAGTCATCACCAGATGATACAATCATTTTAGACTCTCTGGGCAAGTACAGTGTTTAAAATGCTGGTGCACGGAGCATACTTAAAAACACTTTTGAAACAGCTATAGCATTTTGGCTTATACTGTACATGTATATTGCAAAAATGCTTCTATTCCAAACTGAAATGCATCCGTGTGAATTTGAGTTTTGGCTGGAATGGCTGGGTTTTTTGCCCTGTAATAGCCTCTCACCAAAAGCAGCAAGATGTGCTATTACAACATGCATTACTCCTAGAGGTGTCAGGCTATAGCAAAGTCTCAGCGCTGTTGGCAAGAGCTACAGTCTTTATCCCCTTTAAATTGAAAATGACAGGGGGTGACACTAAGAGGGTAATGTCCCTTTAACATGTTTATGCTGCACTCTCTTTCCCACCCTCTATCCCTCCCCTCTCTGTCACTTTCTTATGTTCTCATAAACCTTATAGAAATCTACATGAACTGTACTGGATGTAATTTAATTACAGTTTAACACAATTTCACGATTTTGAGCAGTGCCGCTTCATCAATTCCTAGTCATTCCAAACAAGATCCAGTTCGCAAATGTATTTTTAAGAAAATCTGATTATCCCTGTAAATTTTTGATCCAATCTTTGTGGTTGAAATATTCTAAGACTTTAACGGCATAATAGTGCTAAAGAAATATCGAATAAAGAACAAGTATTTAGAAGACCCTCTTTAAAATAAAGCCCCTAAAAAGCTTTTACTAGTCAGGTGACCACTGTGGTAATACTGATCACCTGGCTTGAATAAATTTGCATTTATTTGAGAAGAGGATCATGGGAGCCCCTATGTGCACATCAAAGTTCAAGGGACAGTCTACTCCAGAATTGTTATTGTTTAAAAAGATAGATAATCCCTTTATCACTCATTCGCCAGTTTTGCATAACCAACACAGTTATAATAATATACTTTTTACCTCTGTGATTACCTTGTATCTAAGCCTCTGCAGACTGCCCCCGTATTTCATTTCTTTTGACAGACTTGCATTTTAGCCTATCAGTGCTGACTCCTAAGTTACTCCACGGGTGTGATCACAATGTTATCTATATGACACACATGAACTAATGCCCTCTAACTTTGAAAAACTATCAAATGCATTCAGATAAGAGGCGGCCTTTAAGGGCTTAGAAATTAGCATATGAGCCTACCTAGGTTTAGCTTTCAACTAAGAATACCAAGAGAACAGAGCAAATGTATGATAAATATAAATTGAAAAGTTGTTTAAAATTGCATGCCCTATCTGAATCATGAACATATAATTTTGACTAGTCTGTCCCTTTGAATACATTTACACAAAGTGTCCAATGTCCCTTTAAGTGTGATTTCCATGTGCTTTCAGTTGGTTTGAAGAAAGATAACAATCAGTAAAAATGCTATTTTTATGCACATTATCCATTATTTCAGCATATTTAAACTACTCATTAAGCTAAACCGAGGACAAAATTCCATGGATAAACAGAAGCTATTATTAAGTGCTTGAGCATGTTCCTTTCTTGACACCGACCATAACAATAAAGCAGAACATAAAGTTGAGGTATAGAATCAATATTGTGAAAAAAATATGAATTTTCCATGTGCCAAAAATCTATTCTTCCCATCTGTAGGTCAATATTACTGGCAGAAATATGGTACTTAACGTATTTTTAAAATACTGCTGCAGGGTAAAACATTGAGACGTTGTGTGGCTATCAGCAGAAATAATATATACGCAGTAAGTAGACAAATCAGATGATATTAAACAGTATATATAGATTGCTAGGATCACACCTCCCAGATGCGGATGTACCAGCTGTAACTCATTTCACTAATTGTGTCCATTTTGTTCTCTTTTGCAAACTTGAGACGGCCTCCCCCCAGAATCTATAAATCCCACCCCTGATTGCAAAACACCCCACCCAGATAATCACATCCTCACCCCAGCTTAGGGTTGCCACCTCGGCTATGTTTTTCTGGACACTTATGAGTTGCAGGGTGTGTCAGAGGGCAACATGCACTGCACACCTGGACAGCACTGTCCATGTTCCTCCCTGCACACCCTGCAGCATGTGTAACTCATAATTGTCCAGGAAAACACGGCAAAGTGGCAACCACCTGCTCCACAAGATTCTGCCTCTTGCAACCCGTCTCAAGCACAATTTGTTTGGAGTTAGGCAAACACTAACAGATGCATTTTACACAACTTTCCAATTTACTTTTATTACCAATTTTGCTTTGTTCTCTTGGTATTCTTAGTTGAAAGCTAAATCTAAGAGGTTCATGTGCTAATTTCTTAGACCTTGAAGACTGCCTCTAATCTGAAAGCATTTTGACAGTTTTTCACCACTAAAGGGTGTTAGTTCATGTATTTCATATAGATTATATTGAGCTCAGGCACGTGAAGCTCCTAGGAGTCAGCACTGATTGGCTAAAACTGCAAGTCTGTCAAAAGAACTGAAATAAGGGGGCAGTTTGCAGAGGCATAGATACAAGGTAATCACAGAGGTAAAAAGTATATTATTATAACTGTGTTGGTTATGCAAAATTGGGGAATGGGTAATAAAGGGATTATCTACCTTTTCAAACAACAAAAAAATCTGGTGTTTACTGTCCCTTTAAAGGGACAGTCTAGTCAAAATTAAACTTTCATGATTCAGATAGTGCATGTAATTACAAACAACTTTCCAGTTTACTTTTATCATCAACTTTACTTTGTTCTCTTGGTATTCTTAGTTCAAAGATAAACATAGGTAGCCTCATATGCTAATTTCTAAGTCGTTGAAGGCCGCCTCTTATCTGAATGCATTTGACAGTTTTTCACAGCTAGAAGGCATTAGTTCATGTGTGCCATATAGATAACATTGTGCTCACCCCCTTGGAGTTACTTAAGAGAGGGCACGGATTGGCTAAAATGCAAGTCTGTCGAAAGAACTGAGATAAGGGGGCAGGCTACAGAGGCTTAGAAACAAGGTAATCACAGAGGTAAAAAGTATATTAATATAACTGTGTTGGTTATGCAAAACTAGGGAATGGGTAATAAAGGGATAATCTATCTTTTTAAACAGTAAGAATTCTGAAATAGACTGTCCCTTTAAAGCAAAAGTAGCACATAATATGTAATATTTATGGAGAGCTATTTAGCAATTCAGACTAGTAGAATTCTCATATAATTTCTGCCCTGTTCATGTAAACACATATGTAGCAGCAGCCCCGCCTCAAACAACAAAATGTTTTTGATTGGCTGCTCATACATGTACATGAGCAATTTTAATATTAGGACAGTTCATACTGATTGTCCCACTGTGGGTGTCTCTTAAAGGGATAGTAAAGTAAAAAAATAAACTTTTATGAAGCATATGTAGCATGCAGTTCTATACAACTTTAGAGCTTATTTTAATTATTAAAGGGACAGTAAACACCAGAATTTATGTTGTTTAAAAAGGTTGATAATCCCTTTATTACCCATTCCCCAATTTTGCATAACCAACACAGTTATAATAATATACTTTTTACCTCTGTGATTACCTTGTATATATGCCTCTGCAAACTGCCCCCTTATTTCAGTTCTTTTGACAGACTTGCATTTTTAGCCAATAAGTGCTGACTCCTAGGAGCTTCACGTGCCTGAGCTCAATGTAATCTTTATGAAATACATGAACTAACACCCTCTAGTGGTGAAAAACTGTCAAAACGCTTTCAGATTAGAGGCAGTCTTCAATGTCTAAGAAATTATCATATGAACCTCCTAGATTTAGCTTTCAACTAAGAATACCAAGAGAACAAAGCAAAATTGGTAATAAAAGTAAATTGGAACGTTGTTTAAAATTACATGCCCTATTTAAATCATGAAAGATTTTTTTTTTACTTTAATGTCCCTTTAAATTTGGTTTATCCTTTGTTGCAGAGTAAACTTAGATAGACTCAGAAATGTGTGTGTGTCTTCTTTAGCACTATATGGGAGCAATGTTTGCAACAATGTTTACAGAAAATGTATACTCTGCTGCCATAGGATACTAATGACCTGTGCATAATGCACCTATGTTCAAGAGCTAAGTAATATGATGGTGCTCTACAAATAAATAATAATAATTACAAATAATTGTGTTACTAGCAACCAATGGGGTTAAATTACTAATAGTTTAAGTGGGAACAACACTTTGAACAAACTGACCCTGCAAAAGAACATTTTTTAAATGCATTAAAAAAAATCATCTTCACCTGTGTAATTAGTATGTGTTTGTTAGTTTCCTCCAAATAATTCCTTGTATATCTGTTTTAGGCAGATACAAGTCCTGACAAACTCTAGGGCTAAAGCAATTTCATATGATAATACTTTGAATCTGACCCCCTTTGAAATCATGTGGTTTGGTATTTCTGGTGACCACATGGGTAACTGACTGCCTCAGGGAGGTGAAAGCCCCTTCAGCAAATGCCTATCGGCTATGAGAGTTAGGCATCAGAAATAATGCCAGAATACCTAAAAGATAGAAATCTATTAACTGTGTGCTGCACAGCTGCAAGCCCAGATTGTTGTTTAGCTAATACAATTTCATACAATTATCAATCTTTATAGTCTATACATTTTTTTATTTAATAATATATTACTTAGCAACACTGTGTAGCTTTCATTTTTAAGATGCTTTGCGTCACCTTATAAATATCCTAGTTTAACAAAGATTACATAGCCACATCTCTCATCAGCCGTCCCACAATGCCCATTTACAGCCATGCCTTCTTCCATCCCAATTTCATCCACACGCAATGTCTCCACCTCTGGTTTACCACAACACAACCCGAGATCTCCTTAACTCACCCCCAGCCTCCTGGGCCTGGGTATTTTCCTAGAAATTTTTTGAGGTCTGATATTCCTTTAAGATTGTTAAATTTCTTCAAACTGAAAATAAAATGAAACTCATGACTTTTGCACAACTCCCCACTAATATTAAATGTCTTACTGGCTAATTAAGACAACTCACACAGATTTGGAAAAGGGCAGGACCCTCATAAAATATAATTCTATTTAACTTTATATATCAACTCTATATTTTCAGTATACCATAAAACAATTTGCAAACGTATACATGCAAATATATCAAAGATCCCACAGACCACAAGACACATAACTGTGTGTGAAATATTTCCATTCTTGGCTTGTTAATCAGAGCTTTGACACTGGCCAATCACAATATTTCATGTACATTGCTCAGACAGCTACTTATTTCGTCTCAACAGGTGCTGCCTTTACAGCCCTTATGGACAGGATAGTTTGATTACATTTGACAGTTTTCACAGCTAGAAAGAACCTGGCATCTCACTTGCTCGTGTCAAAACAGTTCATCAGAATGTTGTACTTAAATGTAACCTCAGAAAGGGTTTTACATTTTTGGATGAGGTCAGGGGGCAACCTACAGACAACTGTACAATGAGTGATGGTTCTAGTAATGTACATTGGGTTACTTTATTAATAGATTGCAATTAGAATTAGAATTTTAAAGGTATATGGAAAAATATAGAAAAACTGTTTTTTATAATAGGATAACATTGCAATGCATTTACAGATAATGCTATTTGACCTTGTCTAGATGTGATGCACTGTATGCAATAATACACACAATCCAGTTTAAAGAAAAAACAATGTGTGCATTTCGATACTGGGTTTTATCACTGAATTTGACAACATAATTATTGGGAATAGAAGCTCTTGTAAATGTAAGTAAATTTCAAGAACTAAATGGGATGGCAGTTCGTTCTTACCCATTAGAGACTCATGCACAACTGTGCAATTATTGTATTTTTATGCAGCATTGTATCTCCCTTTATTTGCACTAATAATTATATACTTATTAAAGGAACCAATAATCAGTGTCAGTTCTAGAAACCTTATTATGGGGGGGGGGGGGGGCAAACAAACCTCGGGGGAGTTGTGTGTGTTCCATGGTTGGGTACAGGGTGGGTGGAAGAGTTGTTATGAGTGTTTCATAGACAGGGTAAGGGATATCTTTTTTACCTTCCACCTCAGCTCAATGGAGGTGCAAAATGGAAGAGGTGGGTTTTGTACCCCTTACTCCTTCCTAGAACAGCCACTGCAAATCATTTCATCAACATCAACAATAAACAGTGATGTATCCATCCGCTTCCTCCTCCTTTCATAAGTTGTAAAACAATCATCATACTATCCCATAAACTGCTATTATCAGACACTATCTCAGTTGCAAACAACAAAGAAGTCCAAAAATGTAGAGCAGGGATACAAATTAAAACATTATTTTTATTAAATATAAACAAATTATAAAAACAATGAATAAATAGTAATTACAATGAACATGACAATAAGGATGATAAATAGATACACATAATAAATATATAAACACATGACTTGTGCCTATAGCTTTTCATATTGATTGGAAAAGGGGAATATAATTATTGAAATCCAAAAATGTGGAGCAGGCATAAAAATTAAAACAACACTTTTATTGCACTCACTTATAAAAAAACATGTCTGACAGGTGTAAAATGCACATTGGTATCTTCCCATTGGTTAATTACCTATCCTTAAATGTGTGAGCCTACACTATGAGTCATACAATAATAAATCCAAGCCCATTCTATAAAACATATTTACACAGAAGTGGTCAACATTTATAATTATATAAAACTCACAAATAAATAGTTTACATAATATGCATTCACAAAAAGAGAGACATGCTCAATCAGGGAATGAACAATAGCGTAATAACTTGTTCTATTATTATTATTATTCTTTATTTATAAAGCGCCGACAGATTCCGCAGCGCTGCCCATGGGTACAAGGATAACAGTACAGTGGAGAAACAATACAATAAGACACACAATTTTACAGACAAATACAGGGGGATTTGAGGGCCCTATTCCCGTGGGAACTTACAATCTAGACATGGTTAGTTACCACCCTAGAAACAGGCTCTTTTTGCCCAGCATGTGCCTTTAACAAATTAAAATTTTCCTGTAATATATTAGTTTAATTCTAACTAGTACAGTCCAGGCCCGAAATACCAGGCAATCCCTCTCTGAACAAGAGACATGGCAAACCCCAGACATATCCCCCTAGACACACTGAGCAACAGGTCCAGATCTGGTTTCCCGCATCACCCTGAGGGAGACTTACCTCAGGGTCATAATTTGCATAAATAAAAGGAGAGAAGCGTTCAGCCTGGGAACGAACAATAGCATAATAGCTTGTTCTATGGCTAGCTACCACCCAAGGAGCAGCCGCTTTTTGCACAACATGTGCCTTTCACAGAGATATCAGTCTTATCCTGACTATACAGTACAGACCAGCCCCAAAATACCAGGCAATCCCTCTACATATGTGGAGTCCTTTCACAATGTGCTTAGAGGAATATGCCTGAACCTCACTGACGAGACCCACAGAAGGCCGAAACAATCATCTGGGGTTGCCATTTCTATTCTTCAGAGGAGAATTGCCTGGCATGTTGGGACTTTACTGACCTAGGCAGGATCAGACTGATATTCTTCAGGAAAGTTCTTCTCTGTAAAAAGCACAATTTTGCTAAAAGAGGCCCTTGTGGTAAATGGGTCAAAGAACAAGCTACTGAGCTGTTGTTTGTTCCTGGTAGAGCGCTTCTCTTTTTGTATGCAAATAGTGTACATAACAGTGAAATAATTTATATGCAAAAATAACATTGAAACTCAATATATAGCACCTTCTATTACTTGAATTGTATCTCAGTAAAAGTACATAATAGTCCACGTTTGACTAAATGTCCTAAGTCACGGTATAAATAATGCCATAAAAAATTATTATTCAAATCCTTATCTCTTAATGTTGCCAAAAATGAATAATAATATCAGTTTCAGTGTTAATTGATAACTGGAATACTTCAGATGGCAGGTCATTGGACATGTTAAGGTCACTTTAAGGGGAGGTGATAGAGGCTCCCGACTTCAAAGAGAGGCATTTAGGATTTTTGTGCTAAGAACTAGAATCACAATGGGCTTTAACATTGAAACTGATATTCATTTTGGGCAACGTTTAGAGATAGGAATTTGAAACACTTAAAGGGACACTCAAGTCAAAATAATCTTTTATGATTCAGATAGAGCATGCAGTTTTAAGACACTTTCCAATTTACTTCCATTATCAAATATTGCACAGTCTTTTTATGTTCACACTTTCTGGGGAACAAGATCCTACTGAGCATGTGCACAAGCTCCCAAGGTATACGTATACTAGTCTGTGATTGGCTGATAACTGTCACATGATACAGGGGCCAGAAAATGGGAAAAAATATGTCAGAAAAAAAATCTACTGCTTATTTGAAATTCAGAGTAAGTGCTAATGCCTTATCTTTTCATTGTTCACTTGTTAATTATGTAATTCTATGCCATTGAGTGGTCCTTTAAAGGGATAGTCTAGCCAAAATTAAACTGTCATGATTCAGATAAAGCATGCAGTTTTAAGCAACTTTCTAATTTACTCCTATTATCATTTTTTCTTTGTTATTTTGGTATCTTTATTTAAAAAAACAGGAATGTAAGCTTACGAGCCAGCTACATTTAGACACCAATCAGGAAGCGCTACCCAGATGCTGAACCAAAAATGGGGCTCTTCTAAGCTTACATTCTTGCTTTTTAAAATAAAAATAGCAAGAGAATGAAGAAAAAATTAGAAGTAAATTAGAAAGTTGCTCTATCTGAATCATTAAAGTTTAATTTCGACTAGACTATCCCTTTAAGACTGTTGCAGCCACAGGGGGCCCCATTACATATGCAGCGTCAACAGTTTTGCGCGGGTTTGGTATCCTATATACAGCGCCGCATATAAATGCGGCACATATATTTCACCCGTCGCCTGCAATTTTTACTCCCATAAGCTAACATGGGACTGCGTCGCAAATCGTTATCCAATATTAGGCGCAAGGATTTACGTGGCGAAAATGGAGAAATCTTACTCCATTTTCACCTCGCCATACAAGGCAGCCACAGCAGGCCTTGTGCTGAGTATGGGAGCACTGTAACTCCCAATACTGCTTGCAAAAATAAACAACACCTAACGCATGCGCAATATCAATCTATCTGTCAACCGCAATCCCCCACCACAATAACTAATAAAGTGTATTAACCCCTATATCCGCAATCAAACCCACATCGGAACTAATAAAAATATTAACCCCTAAACCGACAACCCCCCACAATGCAATGCCTAATTAAACTATTAACCCCTATATCCGCCATCAAACCCACACCACAAGTAATAACTAAATTATTAACCCTTAAATCCGCCAACCCCAACATCGCAAACTACCTATTAAAACTATTAACCCCTAATCCGCCATTAACCCACAAGCAAACTACCTATTAAAGTATTAAAGTATTAACCCCTAAACCACCAACGCCCACAACGCAATAATCCTAACACCCCCTAACCTAACACCCCCTAAATGAACCCAAATTACAAAATACTAAAGTTACTATTAAAATTAAAAAAACTAACACTACTTTAAAAATAAAAATAAACTAAGCATAAATTAAAGGGACAGTCTATTCAAAATTAAAATTCTGGTGTAGACTGTCCCTTTAAGCTAAAATTACATAAAATAAAAAAACCTAAGATTACATAAAATAAAAAACAAAATTACCAAATTTTAAAAAATTATACCTAATCCCTATGAAAATAAAAAAATCCCCCAAAATAAAAACACCCACTACTCTAAGAATAAACTACCAGTAGCCCTTAAAATGGCTTTTTGCAGGGCATTGCACCAAGATAATCAGCTCTTTTACAACAAAAAACACAAAGTCCCCCCTAACAGTAGAATGCCCCCATCCACCAAACCAGAGAAGGTGCTGTCCCATGTGGTGAAGTCTTCTTCCAAGCTGCGATCTCTTCTTCCAGGAACAATCCGGCGACCCTGGAACTGAAGACCGGCGACCCTGGAACTGAAGACCGGCGACCGCGGAGCCATGGAGGGTGGAGGATCCTCTTCGTATGATTGCCACCATACACTGGATAGAGAATTCAAGGTATGCGATTAAAAATGGCATCCCTTGAATTCCTATTGGCTGATTTGACTCTTCAAATTCAAATCAGCCAATAGGATGGTGCTAAGGATCAAATCCCTGCACAGTGCCCCCTACCATCCCCAGACGAATGGGCCGCTCACATTGAATATGAAGAATCAAATCAGCTAATAGGAAATCAAGGGACGCCATTTTTAATCGCATACCTTGAATTGAATTCTCTAGCCAGTGTACGGCGGTGATAGTACGAAGAGGATCCTCCATGCTCCATGGCTCCGTGGTTGCCGGTCTTCAATTCCAGGGTCGCCGGTCTTCAGTTCCAGGGTGGCTGGTCTTCATATCCGCCATCCGCTCCGCGCCGGATTGTTCCTGGAAGAAGTCGCCGCTTGGAAGAAGAATTCACCGCATGGGACAGGACCTTCTCCGCCGGAATTCAGTAATGGTGAGTATCAACCTGGGGGTTAGATTTAGTTTTTTTTTAAATATTTTTGTTTTATTTAGATTAGGGTGGGCAGTAAAAGAGCTTAATGCCCTTTAAGGGCAATGCCCAACAAATGCCCTTTTCAGGGCAATGGGTAGTTTAGGTTTTTTAGTGTTATTTTGGGAGGTTTCACTGTTAGGGGGGGCTTTGTTTATTTTGTTGTAAAAGAGCTGATTTTCTTGGGGAAATGCCCTGCAAAAAGCCCTTTTAAGGGCTACTGGTAGTTTATTCTTAGAGTAGGGGGTGTTTTTATTTGGGGGGGAGTTTTATTTTCATAGAGATTAGGTATACTTTTTAAAAATTTGGTAATTTTGTTTTTTATTTTATGTAATCTTAGATTTTTTTTATTTTCTGTAACTGTAGCTTAAAGTGACAGTCTACACCAGAATTTAAATTTTGACTAGACTGTCCTTTTAATTTATACTTAGTTTATTTTTATTTTTAAAGTAGTGTTAGTTTTTTTTATTTTAATAGTAACTTTAGTATTTTGTAATTTAGGTAATTTGGGTTCATTTAGGGGTGTTAGGTTAGGGGTTTTTAGGTTAAGGGGTGTTAAGTTTATTGTGTTGTGGGCTTTGGCGGTTTAGGGGTTAATACTTTGATAGGTTTATAGCATTGTGGGCTTTGGCAGTTTAGGGGTTAATACTTTAATAGATAGTTTGAGTTGTGGGTTAATGGCAGATTAGGGGTTAATAGTTTAATTAGGCATATTGCGTTGTGGGGGTTGTCGGTTAAGGAGTTAATACATTTATTATTAGTTGTGAGAGGGAGGATTGCGTATTTAGGGGTTTTACATGTCAGGCTTATTTTTGGGAGGCCGTTAGACTTTTACGGGAGATTATATTTTTTTTTTTACTTTTCTTAGGCGCCGGCAGTTTCTAAAGTGCCGTAAGTCACTAGCGACTCCAGAAATTTGCATTTACACTTATTTCTGGACATCACTAGTTTATCATAATGACGGCACTTTATGAGCTGTCGGTGGGGTTAATTGGATACCCCGATGTGCGAGGTGAAATTACGGGCAGCGCGGGTTGCAGCGCTTGCGCTGAAGCCTGCGCCGTATATGTAATCTCGCCCAGGGTCTATACCATTTGGTTTTATGCCTGTTATTTATATATATATACTATTTTTTTATTATTATTAGTGAGTGCAATAAATGTGAAGTTTTAATTTCTATCCCTATGCTGCATTTTTAGATTTCAATAATTATATTCCCCTTTTCCAATCAAAATGAAAATTATAGGCACAGCTGATGTGTATACATGGTTAATGTTTGTATGTATTTATAATCCTTAGTGTCATGTGACACTAAATGACCATTCATTATTCGTATAATTTGTGTATATTTAAAAAAAAAAAAATGTATCTTATTATTCACCATCTAATAACAATCATTTTGGTTCATAGCAAAAGGTTAATGCATTTTTCGAATAATTTTTAACCAATGGAAAGTGTTTGTACTTAATTTAAAGTGCACTGTGCAACATGCATTGTGATCTATGATTCTGGCTAGGTACAGCCAAAACACATTAGATCAGTGCTTTATCATTTACTGTTACTCTCCGCTAGTGTTAATAAATTTGCTTCAATAAAGAAGATGTTTTAATTATCTTATAGTGTACTATCATGGGACATCAGAAAGCACATATGACATCATCAGTAAAAGCCCAATGAAGATGCAGTATACTGGGTTGCCATGGCAATAGGCACCACTGCTATACAGAAAATAATGTTTCTATAAAAACAGGGTCATCATAAAGTCAAAAAACTATACCAAGCCAAAAACAGGTTTTCTTTCATTTAGGAAATGCAAATTTTACATACATACATACATCACACATTATTCACTGCATACAAATGTTTTAAAAGAGTTGAAAACTAACATTTTATTAGCAAAATTTCCATTGTTTTGCAGTCAAGTGGACACACCCTTAGAAATGTCTATTGAGCAATTCCTATCTTATTTCCTTTGCTGTGTCAAATTATGAATGAATATAAAATATCTTGTATGCATGTCAAGCAATCACAGTTTAGAATACAGCAGGGTTAATATTCTGTAGAATTAATTCCAGTCTCTTTGAGGAAAGTGAAAAAGAAAATGTACAAGACCAGCAGGCAAAACAAATAAGAAATGTACAACAAAATAGTGAATAAATCACAAATTGACAATAAAATTAAGTATAAATGTGATTAGTAAAGGATATACAATCCAAAGTATAGTTTATACTTAAATAAGGAAGGTACAATACAAGTACAGTATTTCTCTTTTCACTATGCATAATAGGTATCCTCCTGACCCTACAAAATTCTAAATGTTGATTATCTGTGTAGGAGCTCATTTATATATATACTGTAAGAGATGGTAAATTCTAGTGTTTGTAAAGGCTAGGATTTACCAGTGCTACAAATAAAGGGGACTTTCAGTCATGAAGTATAAAAAACTTCATACTGAAAGTTCCTTTATTTATTTGCCTGCTGCTTTTGCCGTGCTGAACACGGCAGAATGTTATTTTATCATGCAGGCCAATCGACATTATGCCAGATAGCTAACATGCTATTGGCTAAAAGATGGAAACGTCACCTCATTGAAAAAAAAGCGTTCTGCCGTGGGCTGCCTGAGGAGCTCAGTGCGGCATAAGCTGCAGACAAAGTCCCATTTATTTGTAGAACTGATAATTCAAAAACTTCACTTTATTTAGCCACAGCCAAAGGGTTAAGATATTATGTCCCTAGACAGCGAAACAATGCAAAATATAATAACAGTTCTAAATGAATATTAAAAAAACTGTTATAAAGTGCTTAAAAAAAGGACACTAAAGTCAATATTTTTATTTCATATATATAAATATATAATGGGGCCTTCTGGTGCCCTCTCCTGTCCATTCCTAAATGTAAAGTTTTTTTTAGTTTTTTTTTTAAATCCAAACTAAATTCTTATTTCAGAAGACACAAAAAAAACTTTGCAGAAAAAGTGACACCATTTTCATTTCAGATTTACGCAATAAGAAGAGGTAGTTCTGTGATTAGGGATGGGCAAATGTGTAAACTTCCGAATTCGAATGTTAGAACGAATGTTATTACCGAAATTCGAATTAAAAATACGAATGTTGATACGAATGAATATTCTTAAAAATGATATAATCGAATGCTATTTACAGTTTTCGAATGTCCCTTTCGAATTTGAATGTTTATAATTAGATCAAATGTCCACATTCAAAATTTCGAATTTAACATTCTATTTAACAAATACTATTCAGAGGTTCCATAGTTCATGTGGTAGGGAATCTAGTAAATTGATACATAATAGATACAAATATATCAATTTGAATGTTTCTATTTCGATCGAATATTGCATAATTTGAATATTACATTTAAAGAAAGCATTAGAAATACTATTACAAACATATAAATTCGAATTTTTCCAATTAGAATATTGCATAATTCAAATATTACATTTAAATAAAGCATTATAGAAATACTATTACAAATATATATATTCGAATTTTTCGAATTCGAATATTGCATAATTCGAATAATACATTTAAAGAAAGCATTAGAAATATTATTACAAATTTAAAAATTTGAATTTTTTTAAAGTAATATTTTCGAATGTAATCGTCATTGTGTTAGTAAAAATTCCATTGTTTACAGAATTTTCACTAATCACCTGCAAAGGCCAATTAGGGACAGATATGTAGCAAGGATAGGCTTGCAGTGTGCGCATCCATTTCTCAGAATAAAATAAACACATTCTCAGAGTTAAATTACAGGACAGAGTAAAAAAAATACACAATAAAAATACACTTTAAAGGTTTAGTTATTTTTTTACAACATTTCATATAATAAATGTCAAGGTGTTTAATTTCCCTTTAAGGGCTATTTAGATAACAGTAAAGAAAAAGTTCCTGACCAAGTCTAAAACAACGTGTACTGAGTGATATAACCACCTAATCCCCTCCAGGTAAGCCCAAGTAACACATAAAGGGCAGTGCCTTGTGCAATGCTAGAATATAGATATATAGAGAATAAGAAGAAAAGCGCATTAATCTGGCACACAATAGGCAAGAGGCTGTGTGGTATATCAAATAAAACCAGGCAGTGAAAAAGTTGGGCAGCCATAAAAATTAATACAAATTAACCTTTATTTTATCTATATAAAACAAAAAAATTAAAACATAAGTAAAAACATACCCTGAACATCCTGAACCTCTGATGTCACAACGATAAACACTAATGTAGAACCCAAATAGAGTAATATACAATAATATTATACTTTAGATCAGCACAACATGGGTAACTATCCTTATTCCCAAATGTACAGCGAGAGCAAAATATAATTTTAACTTATCTTTCACTGTACTCCTTGGGAAGTATTTAAAAAAGATGGTTAATCTCCAAGAAAAATGTAGTATACACTACAAAAGTGTAAGTCAGTTATTTAATACACAAGGAATTGATTGCACCATGGTATTAAACCAGGTAGCCAATTTAAACCTCAAATTGTACAAAGGAATGGGTGTGCAAGCCCCCAATGCGCGTTTTGCACATACTTTGTCAAAGTGGTGGTTGCCAGACATGCCACTGCTAAAATGATCAATTCCACCAGTCAAAACAGCAAGAAGCAGACTCTGCCTCCAAACCCACCATGTGTATGCACACAACACAATAACAAGTAGTACTCATAGCTAGTGACAGCTTATCTAGCAGAGAGATACAGTGTAGATAAAATATTCTCCAAGGACGCATATGTCTCATTTGTGTATCACTAGCGAGTTTACTGCACATGCGCAAATCTATCAATGAGGCTAAATACAAGTTCCATAAAAGCAGCAAACAAAACCTATTTTATGTATTTGTATTGGAACAAAAGAAATAGCACAAATAAAGAACATAAATTTATATGTAGAGTTAAGTTGATATCATCTAATTAGATAAAAAAAAGTTTGCTTCTGATAAAAACGATCTCTGAATATTGAATTGTCTCACAGGGACGTTGTTTTCTACTAATCATATAGGGATGAACATAGCTATCAAAGACACACATTAAGAGAACAAGTTTTGGAGACTTCATATTTAAAAGAACTTCTAACACTATTGTTATGAAGAGCTCAAGTCATGATATTCAACCTCCTAAGGAGGGCATGCTCTTATAATCAAACAGGAATACGCCCACTTAGCCAAAATATATTAGAATGTATCCTTTTTCATTATAGCCAGTGGTAATTTCAAAGCATAAATAATCCATAATTATATACACCTTTCAGATTGAAAAGCTCCCAAATTAGTTTAAAAAGTTAAAACAAAATGCTTTCCTAGATGTATACACATTTGTCCCAGAAACAGATAGTAACCAGAACAGGTCTAATACTATTTGAAAATAATGTAAAGATCCATATTATACCCCTCAAAGGTAGTTTACATATCAATGTTGTCATCACAGGTATACATGATAAAGAACGAACTGCATGTTATTTGTTTGTTTAAACAGAGATTAAATACCATATTTAACCAGAAGATCCAATTGATCTCAGCCTTTAAGAGTGAAATTTCCATATCCCCCCTCTTTTACCAAGTTTAACTTGCTACAGGATCCAACCTTTTAATTCAGGTCTTTCTCCCTGACATATACACATTTGTCCTAGAAACAGATAGTAACTAGAACAGGTCTAATACTACTTGAAAATAATAGAAAGATCCATATTATGCCCCTCAAAGGCACGTTACATATCAATGTTGTCATAACAGTTATATATGATATTTATAAAAAAAGAACTGTATGTTATTTGTTCATTTAAACTGAGAGGGGATACAGTATTCAACCCAGAAAATCCATTTGCTCTCGACCTTCAAGAGAGCGGTTTCCTCCCCCGCTACAATATCCAACCTTTTAATTCAGGTATTCCTCCGTGATATTCTAAAAAATGTTTAGCTACAGATGTAGTGTTTCTATTATTTTCTAAGTCACTCATAGCATTCTTAATGTTGCTAAGGTGTTCCTCCAATCTGACTCTGAATTCTCTTGAGGAAATATCCACATATTTTTGATTACAAAGGCACTCCAAACAATATACAATATTCTTAGTTCTATAATTAAACAGTTCCTTAATATATTGGGTGCCTTTGGGGAAAATTTGTAATTCTGTGTTATTGTATATATAAGGACAGTATTTGCAGGACCCACATAGGTAAGTGCCTCTAAGGCCATCATTCTTTTTGGACACATGTTTAAAAAAAATGTCTCAACAAATTTAGCTCAAATATTCAGGGCCCTCCTCCAATTTATTGTAACCTTATCGCCAACACTCCTATCCATATCTCTGTCCATATGTAATATATAAAGGTGTTTATTCAAGATGTTCATGATTTTTCTATGTGTACCTTTGAAGGTGCTGCTAAATCTCACTCTGTTATTGGTCTTTTCCTCTTCACTTGCAGAAGATCTTGTCTAGGGGTGTGTAAAGCGTTATGGTATGCTTTTCGTAAAGCCCTTTTAGGGTAACCCCGGTCTTTTAATCTACAGGATGCCTGATGAAACAGTGTGGTAAAGCACTGAGAAACGCGTTGCATATTTGAAGGAGGGTAGCTAGTAACCCCTGCCTTCTGGTTCCATTGTTTTATATTTTTATCTGTATTTTTTGTATTTTTGATTTACAATAAATCAATTTAAAATTTTGTTCATTATACATTGGAACCATGCCTTTCCTACCTACCTGTTACTCCTTAGGGAATTATAGGCTGTATTTGTTGCAGTCTATTCTGCAGTTTTAGTTTATAGTCTCTATCCTTTAAGACTATTCTATATATTTTGGAGTACCTGTGTTCTTGTGTCCCTGTGTTCCAGTTCCTGTGTTACCATCATATCAGTAAGCTGGTTTGCTGCTAAATATACAGCTTGTGCCTAATAGCACTGTCTGAGTGCTCTTCACAAATGTGAGTATACTGAATGAGAATCTACACTGATATCTTTTTTGGTTTATTACTGGTACACACAGGCGCCCTGTTTTGTCTTTTCTTCTCCAGATTTGATGTAATTTTGTTTCTGCAATCAGTGAGCTGGGTTGCAGTCAAACATCCAGCCTGTTTCCAATAGCACTGTCTGAGTGCTCTTTGAAAAGAATCATTTGGTGATCTACTGGTACACACAGGCGCCTCTCTTGTTTCTTTAATCTTCCAGATTCTTTAACATCCACATGTGAGGAGAGTGCAGCATTACTGTATCATCGCCTCAAACAACAATTGTCTTCACCAATCCTTGGTTGAACTACACATATCTTATTGGACATATATGTGTGTATATGTGTTGGTAGATGTTTTTGTGTTGATGTGCAGAGCTTACACACTCATTTATCATTGTCCTAATACACTTATTATATCGCCCCCTATTTAGAGCTAGTTTATATTAGTCTCTTCAACAATCAGCTATTTTTTTTTATCTAATTTGATTATATTCACTAATCGCTACATATACATTTGTTCTTTATTTTTGCTGTTTCTTTTGTCACAATAAACATCTATAAAATACATTTTGTTTGCTACTTCCATGGAACTAGTAATTGGCCTCTGATAGATTTGCATATGTGGAAAAAATTTGCTAGTGATAAACAAATGAGATGTATGCGTCCTTGGAGAATATTGTATCTACACTGTGTCTTTCTTTCTCTGCTAGATTAGCTGTCTCAAGTTACGAGTACTACTTGTTATTGTGTTGTGTGCTTACACAAGTAGGCATGAAATAACAATGCGATTTCAGAGGTAAAGTCTGCTTCCAGACGATTTGATTGGCAGATTTGATGATTTAAGCAGTGTCATGTTGGGTGGCCTTTGAGAAAGCATCGACAAAACGCACATCAGATATTTCCATACCTGTTCCTTTGAATAATTTGATGTTTATATGGGCTACCTGGTGTAATATCATGGTGCAATACCTTGTGTATTAAATAGCTGACATTCAAAGGAATTTATATGTGTATACAGATTTTTTCTAGGAGATTAAGCATGTGGATACCAAGCTTTTTTTAAAAATAATTCCGAAGAAGTACAGTAAAATATTAGTTAAAATGATCTTCTTAATAGTTATTCATTTTGTACTCGCTGTACATTAGGAATGGGGATAGTTATCTATGTTATGCTGATCCCAAGTATATATTACTCTATTCTCATTCTACATTAGTGTTTATTGTCGTAACGGTAAATGAAGGAGTGAGCCGCTGTAGGTTAAAATCCAAGAACAACTTTATTCCAATAGATTAAAAATGGGAGGCATCCCAAGACAGAAATGAGCAACATAGGGCTGCTAACATGTTTCGGCCATGGTGGCCGTAGTCATAGCATGGTATACCATACTCAGAAAAGGTTTAAAACAGGTAACGCAGTACCTGATTGGTAAGATAATTAAGAGTGAGAGACGCCCACTTCTGTCACCACACACAAATAATTAACCCTAAACAGCCAAAATATAACAAGATAAATAATAAGTTGAATCAACCTGATGCATACAAGTAACATAAGTACATAGTTAGAGAGCACCTGCAAGAGCTTAAACCAAATAGTACTCACTGCTGAGAATAATTAGGCTAAAATCTACACAATTGTACATATTCAATATACATATAAACTGATGATGTACATATTATACATATGTTATGCATCTATTTTCATATATTGTATATTTTACATTACTTTAATGCAAATACATAGACAAAATACCTCTACAAGGACATCGTACCATATAATGTGAACAAGATATATGTGTATCCAACTATGTTAGTAAATTGAGCAAAAATAATAATATGAATATCCTGCACGGACAAAGTAGGATACAATAACATATGTCATGCACATCACACCCTACTATATCAAAACATAATAAATAGCAAAGCTGACATTAAATGTATTATAACAAAATAACAATGCATACATTCAAAAGTCTAATTAATAGACATAAATAATGCACAAAATATGTTATAGATATACAAAGCATCTTAGAGAACCATATATATAACTCTGTTGTAGCCCTCAAACCAAGCATACGCATACTAAGGATCTATATTTGAAAGATCCCTATTTTAAATGCTAAGCTAGACTAAGCTAAACAAGCCAGTAATAGTGGTAGGAGGGGATAGAATGCATAGGGCATATAAATCCAAATGTAAAAATAGTTAAAATGTATACTGTATATGGAATGAAATATGTTAGTAATTAGGTAAGTTATAATTCCTAAGGATAGACCTGAGATAGCTAGAAGTGGAATAACATGCTGATAATGCATAGAGACCTAAAAGAGTTATTCCCAAAAATGTATCAAGTCATATCTGGAATTTAAGCCGTGAGGTGTCCTGGTTTTAAGATGAAATATCCAGCTCACATTTGGCTAGAATAACATCAAGATCGCCACCTCTCTTAGGTTTTACTACTTTTTCAATGGCAATCCATCTGAAAAAGTCCAGCTTGCCATTATGAACAGTAGCAAAGTGTTGTACCAGTAGGGAGGATGATTTCCCTCTTTCTATGGTGGAAATATGTTCCCTGATACGAGTATTAATGTCACGAGAAGTAAGTCCTGTGTACTGAATGTTACATTGGATGCAGGTTATCAGATAGATAACCCCTGTATGTGTACAATTTATGCATGACTTAATTTCATAGCTTTTGCCTGTTACTGCAGAATGAAAAGAGTCAGAAATTTGTACAAAGTCACATGGTCTGCACCTTCGGTGTCCACATCTAAACATACCCTTGTGGTGCAACCAGGAGCTTTGTGAATCATGTACTGGTTTGAGTTGAGTAGGTGAGAGTATGCTGCCTAAGGTTCGACTCTTTCTATAGGTGCATCTAATGCTTTTTTTTGACTGTGTCTTTCAACAAATCATCCGCCACAAGCAGCGGAAAGTGTTTTTTGACTATACTGCATATCTTGGAGTACTGATCACTGTAGGTGGTCACAAAATGGACCCCTTGAAAAGTACTAGGATTCTGTTGTATTTCATTATCTTTAAGCAACTTTTGCCTAGGTATGTCTTGTACTTTACGGCGTGCTTCTTTAATGTGACTAGAGCTATATCTTCTCTCACGCAGTCTACATTCTACTTCCTTAGATTCACTAAGAAAGTCTACTTCTTTGCTACAGTTTCTCTTGAGGCGGCAGAACTGTCCTTTCGCTACTGCATAGGATATGTTCCTCGGTTGACAACTATCTGCATGCAGTAGTGAATTTCCTGAAATTGGTTTGCGATATACCTTGGTATGTATATTACCCTCAGTGTCCCCTGTCAAATACAGGTCCAGAAATGTTATGCACTTAGAGTTGAATTCATAAGTGAATTGAAGATTATAGGTATTTTCATTGAGATAATTGACAAATTCCTTCACCAATTCCACAGGACCCGTTCATATAATCAACAGATCATCAATGAACCGTTTGAAAAATCTGATATGTTCCTTGAAGGGATTACTATCTCCAAAGATGTGGCACAGCTCCCACCAGCCAAGATAAAGATTGGCGTAGGATGGGGCGAACTTCGCCCCCATAGCTGTGCCACATCTCTGGAGATAGAAAACCCCCTCAAAGCTGAAAAAATTATGGGTTAAAATAAACTCAAGTACTCTAAGAATATATTTTTGGAAATCAGAGGTGAATTCTGTGGAATTGGCGAGATGAAACCTGACAGCCTCAATACCTTTGTAATGGGGTATAGACGAGTATAGAGACACAGCGTCTATTGTTACCCAACTACAGGTCTCATCCCATTGCACTTCAGATAGAAGATTAAGTATATGTTTGGAGTCACGAGTGTATGATAGAAGGTTAATTACAATGGGAGAGTCGTTCAAGTAAAGAATCGATCCCACTCACAATGGGCCTACCCTTAATATCACTTAGAGATTTATGGACCTTAGGGAAGTGGTGGAACACAGGTACCTTAGGAAAGGAAACTTCCAGATACTGAGCAGTATGTAAATCCAAATACCCGTGCTCCACCCCATCATCCAAAATGTCCTTTACCTCTTTTTTGTAAGCATTAGTGGGATTACTGGACAGTACCTCATAGTAATCCCACTAATGCTTACAAAAAAGAGGTAAAGGACATTTTGGATGACGGGGTGGAGCACGGGTATTTGGATTTACATACTGCTCAGTATCTAGAAGTTTCCTTTCCTAAGGTACCCGTGTTCCCCCACTTCCCTAAGGTCCATAAATCTCTAAGTGATATTAAGGGTAGGCCCATTGTGAGTGGGATCGATTCTCTACTTGAACGACTCTCTCAGTGGTTGGATGCCCTCCTACAGCCCATTGTAATTAACCTTCTATCATACACTCGTGACTCCAAACATATACTCAATCTTCTATCTGAAGTGCAGTGGGATGAGACCTGTAGTTGGGTAGCAATAGACGCTGTGTCTCTATACTCGTCTATACCCCATTACAAAGGTATTGAGGCTGTCAGGTTTCATCTCGCCAATTCCACAGAATTCACCTCTGATTTCCGAAAATATATTCTTAGAGTACTTGAGTTTCTTTTAACCCATAATTTTTTCAGCTTTGAGGGGGTTTTCTATCTCCAGAGATGTGGCACAGCTATGGGGGCGAAGTTCGCCCCATCCTACGCCAATCTTTATCTTGGCTGGTGGGAGCTGTGCCACATCTTTGGAGATAGTAATCCCTTCAAGGAACATATCAGATTTCATTGATGATCTGTTGATTATATGGACGGTCCTGTGGAATTGGTGAAGGAATTTGTCAATTATCTCAATGACAATACCTGTAATCTTCAATTCACTTATGAATTCAACTATAAGTGCATAACATTTCTGGACCTGTATTTGACAGGGGACACTGAGGGTAATATACATAACAAGGTATATCGCAAACCAATTTCAGGAAATTCACTACTGCATGCAGATAGTTGTCACCCGAGGAACATATCCTATGCAGTAGCGAAAGGGCAGTTCTGCCGCCTCAAGAGAAACTGTAGCAAAGAAGTAGACTTTCTTAGTGAATCTAAGGAAGTAGAATGTAGACTGCGTGAGAGAAGATATAGCTCTAGTCACATTAAAGAAGCACGGCGTAAAGTACAAGACATACCTAGGCAAAAGTTGCTTAAAGATAATGAAATAACACAGAATCCTAGTACTTTTCAAGGGGTCCATTTTGTGACCACCTACAGTGTTCAGTACTCCAAGATATGCAGTATAGTCAAAAAGCACTTTCCGCTGCATCCTAGGGAGGATGATTTCCCTCTTTCTATGGTGGAAATATGTTCCCTGATACGAGTATTAATGTCACGAGAAGTAAGTCATGTGTACTGAATGTTACATTGGATGCAGGTTATCAGATAGACTTTGCTACTGTTCATAATGGCAAGCTGGACTTTTTCAGATGGATTGCCATTGAAAAAGTAGTAAAACCTAAGAGAGGTGGCGATCTTGATGTTATTCTAGCCAAACGTGAGGTGTTCTGGATATTTCATCTTAAAACCAGGACACCTCACGGCTTAAATTCCAGATATGACTTGATAAATTTTTGGGAATAACTCTTTTAGGTCTCTATGCATTATCAGCTTGTTATTCCACTTCTATCTATCTCAGGTCTATCCTTAGGAATTATAACTTGCTAATTACTAACATATTTCATTCCATATACAGTATACATTTTAACTATTTTTACATTTGGATTCATATGCCCTATGCATTCTATCCCCTCCTACCACTATTACTGGCTTGTTTAGCTTAGTCTAGCTTAGCATTTAAAATAGGGATCTTTCAAATATGGATCCTTAGTATGCGTATTCTTGGTTTGAGGGCTACAACAGAGTTATATATATGGTTCTCTAAGATGCTTTGTATATCTATAACATATTTTGTGCATTATTTATGTCTATTAATTAGACTTTTGAATGTATGCATTGTTATTTTGCTATAATACATTTAATGTCAGCTTTGCTATTTATTATGTTTTGATATAGTAGGGTGTGATGTGCATGACATATGTTATTGTATCCTACTTTGTCCGTGCAGGATATTCATATTATTATTTTTGCTCAATTTACTAACATAGTTGGATACACATATATCTTGTTCACAATATATGGTACAATGTCATTGTAGAGGTATTTTGTCTATGTATTTGCATTAAAGTAATGTAAAATATATAATATATGAAAATAGATGCATAACATATGTATAATATGTACATCATCAGTTTATATGTATATTGAATATGTACAATTGTGTAGATTTTAGCCTAATTATTCTCAACAGTGAGTACTATTTGGTTTAAGCTCTTGCATGTGCTCTCTAACTATGTACTTATGTTACTTGTATGCATCAGGTTGATTCAACTTATTATTTATCTTGTTATATTTTGGCTGTTTAGGGTTAATTATTTGTGTGTGGTGACAGAAGTGGGCGTCCCTCACTCTTAATATCTTACCAATCAGGTACTGCGTTACCTGTTTTGAACCTTTTCTGAGTATGGTATACCATGCTATGACTACGGCCACCATGGCCGAAATATGTTAGCAGATCTATGTTGCTCATTTCTGTCTTGGAATGCCTCCCATTTTTAATCTATCGGAATAAAGTTGTTCTTGGATTTTAACCTACAGCGGCTCACTCCTTCATTTACCTTTACTACTACCAGCCTCCTGAACCGCTGTTATACCCGCCTGGTCGGGTCCTGAAAGTCAGCCCAGGTACCTACATCCTGATTGGGACTCCCCCCCCCCACACACACGTCACTGAGGACGTCAGTGGAGCCTCTTTCCTGGATAGCAGAGACACATGCTGGGAGCGTGTGTTTGATGAAGAAGCCGGATCAGCAGCATACGGCAGGTGGAGGAAAAGTTTTACAGTCGGGCCGAGTCCCGGAGTCCTCCTTGTGCTCATAGCGATCGGCCATCAAGGTATATCTCTACCCTTTTTCCTGTATACTGAGGTAGGGGTGGGGGGACTCACCTAAGGACAGTATCGTTATTTGTCTCTTAGGTCCTGGTGAAGATTAGTTCCGGTACAAAGCTTTACACGGACTTTTACTTTTTTACATTTGCATATGAACTGCTGCAGTGTGCCTATTGTGCCTTGAATTCTAGCTTTATTGTCGTAACATCAGAGTTTCATGGTGTTTGTGTAAATGTGTTTACTTATTTTTTAAGTTTGTCTGGTTTTTTATAGCTAGAACAGAGGTTAAGCCGTTTTAAGTTATTTGGCTGCCCTACTTTTTCACTGCCAGATTTTATTTGATTTACCACACAACCTCTTGGTTATTGTGTGCCAGATTAATGCACTTTTCTTTCCCTTCCTTATATATTTACTATTTAGATACAAATAATGATAAAGTTTCAGCATTTTATAGGAATCCTACAGTATGCATCAATATATGTTACCATAAATATAGGACAGTAAAAGTTTAATATTTTACTGAAATTGTATACAAATAATTGTATAGCTGCACTCATTTGTTTTTAATTACATACAACTGAAACTGAACATTTAAATGACAGATTTAGAAAAGCAGGTTTCAAAAAATATTTATTTATTTTGCATGAAAATTATGATACAAATAAATTGCATCTATTTCCATTAGCGAACATATTTATTTGCAATTATTAATCTGTACAAGTCTTTAGTTTCATGAACAAATTCAATTATTTTTTGAGTCATTTTATTAAAAGAAAAAGAAAATCAGCACACAATATAGAAAAGTAATTCCAATGTGACACATTCAAAATATACAGTATAATGGGAGGCAGCGACCCATGTATATAATACCCAATATCTAGGAGCCAACCAGATATCTGTCACAACGGAAAGTCAAAATCATAGAATATTCCATTGATTGTAGCTACTTTAGTGTTTATTATACTATAGGGACATAAACATTGTGAATCAGAAAAAGCAAGAGTTTTTATGATACTTATATCTTCAAATTTACTTCCTTGGCTTGGTTGAAAAATCCGTTACAGAGCAGCAGAAGTTGTGCATTGATGTTCCTGAGCCTCGCCTACCTAGGTGGGCTTTCAACAAAATATACCAGGAGAACAAAGTCAATTTGATAACAGAAGTACAATTGTAGGCTGAACCATAAAAGTTATGAAGTCCACGAAAAAAGTTGCGTCAAATCCATTGTGAAGAACGGCAGAATATTGATAACTTTGAAGTACCGCTCGACGTGAAGATGCAAATGCACTATTATGGCTACCTATTTCTAAAACAGACTTGCCCCACTTGGCCTGTATGATGTCAAAGAACTCATAGCTGCGGGAAGATAAGGAAGCCTTTAGGTATAAGAAGGGCGAATTTTATAACCTCATAATAATAATATTTTTTTTTCCTTGTCGAGTGGTTGCTTTAAGAACTATTATTATTATTATTATTCTTTATTTATAAAGCGCCGACAGATTCCACAGCGCTGCCCATGGGTACAAGGATAACAGTACAGTGGAGAAACAATACGATAAGACACAAAATTTTACAGACAAATACAGGGGAATTGAGGGCCCTGTTCCCGTGGGAACTTACAACTATTATGGCTACTTCTAGCTCCCAATCTCAGGTTAGCAAGACAAATATTTAACAGTAATTTTTGACAAGTTGACGGATTTGTAGCTATGAATTTTGATCTGTGTGTGGATATTGATGTGAGATTACACATAAACAGCAAGTTGACGGCATAGTACATGGGACCCCTTGTTTATGATAATACAGTTGCCATGTTGCAGCTAGAGTGTAAATTAAGAACATACCTCCCAACATTTCTGTTTACTAAACTAGGATCAATGTTGGGGTGTGACATTACAAGGACAAAAAAAGATTTCAAGGAATAAAAGCTGCAGCATGACAACTCTGTGTAAACATTAAAGGGACAGTCTACACAAAAATTGTTATTGTTTAAAAAGATAGATAACGCCTTTACTACCCGTTCCCCAGCTTTGCACAACTAACATTGCTAGATTTATATACTTTGTAACATTTAAACCTCTAAATTTCTGCCAGTTTCAAAGGCTCTATTGACAGCCTCTTTATCACATGCTTTTGTATTTGCTTTTCACAACAGGAGACTGTTAATTCATGTGGGCCACATAGATAACAATGTGTTCACACCCAGGGAGTTATTTAAAAAATAGTACAACACAATATTAAATACAAGTTAATAGATAATAAATACAAAGTCATATGATCAGGGGGCTGTCAGAAGATGCTTAGATACAAGGTAATCACAGAGGTAAAAAGTATATTAATATAACAGTGTTGGTTGTGCAAAACTGGGGAATGGGTAATAAATGGATTATCTATCTTTTAAAACAATAACAAATATTTTGTAGACTGTCCCTTTAAGCTTTATTGAAGACCATTTCAAACATGCATCATGGAGAGAGCATACTCTTACGCATTTCACGCTTCTACAGAGCACTTAATCATAGATGATTTACAACCTAATAACATCAGGATTGAAAGAGGCATCTTCAAATCACAATCATAAACATCACAGTACAAAAGCCAGTACAAAAGTATTTAAGAGAACGTTCCAAATACACGTTACGACTCCCCTCTTAAAAACATTAAAATACAAATTTAAAGGAAAACATATTGAAAGTAACAGGTTGTGACACCAAATTATAGCAAATCTTAATTTAAAATATATAAATTTTGGTGAATCATTCAACAGCCTATATTTTCTTATGACAAAAATATTTCCTTATAACTAAAATGTTACTATTGCCCAACAAAATAGCACATGCCCCACTTCTGATTCATATCATGGGGGACTTAAGTCTTTACTCTCTATATCCAGAAAAGATCTTTTCAAATCTTAAAATCTTGAATTTATCACCACCTCTAGGAAGCATCTTAACTATATCAATGATTTTGATTTGAAACTTGGGTATTTTGGAAAAATGTATGTTATTAAAATGCTTTTTTCAACAGCTGTTTCCTTGTTATAATTTTTGACACCCACTAGGTGTTCTCTAGTTCTGGACCTCAATGCCCAAGAGGACTGTCCTACATATTGGACATCACAAAGATTACATAAACTATAAATTTAGTTAAACAATTTATCTTACAATTCTCAATAGTAACAAAACTTTGAAAAGAATCTACAAAATCCACGACATCACATGTTAAACAATTAGTAAACTGAAATCTATAGTTACCTACTCTCCTTCACCAGTTAGAATTATTTTCACTTTGCGTGCTAATCAAACTAGGGGACGATCTAGATGCTAGCGCTGGTGCTTTTTTTGCTACAAGAGGGGATAAAACATTGTCAGCTATAACAATTTCAGAATTCTTCTTTAGTATTTTACAAATCTGATTAAATTGTAGCGAGTATTCTGTTGAAAAACCTATGGAGTCATCAAAAAAATTAATATTCCTTTTATTATTTGTTCCTACTCCTGGGTCCCATTCCCTGATTTCATCAAATGGTTTTTCCAGCAGTACAATGTCATAACCTCTTACACTGAGGCTATGTATTTTTTTTAACAGTATTGGCATTACGTCTCAGTCTCAAAAACTGACTTCTAGGGCTAGACCTAACCAAATGTCTAGGGTATTACAGGATTTAGAGTGCAAAATAATGTTACCTGCCATTTTCTTTCAATAAGTGCCCATCAAGATTCTTCCTGTACATGGATCACTCTCAAATGGTAAATCTAAAATATTGACCTTGTCTCTGGAAATTTCCCAGTGAATCTCAGATTTACATCATTAAAGTTCAAATAATCCAAAAAAATCATTAAGTGAGAAAGTTCCCTTAACAATTAGGATTAGGTCTTCAATAAATCTCATATATAATTGAAAACTCGCTATAATGATTCTCCAAATTATAAATGGGCTGGAGTTTCCACCAATCCACAAACAAATTAGCAAAGGAGGGGCTATTTTGCCCCATCCCTATTCCCTGGCACTGCAAATAATATTCAGAGTTAAATAAAAAGTAAGTGTGGGTGAGAAGGAACTTCACCATATCCACCAAAACAACCTCGCTTCAAAGTGATGTTCCTCTGTTTAAGAAAAACTCTATCACCAAACAACCTTTCTTATGGGGAATACTAGAATATAAGGAGACAGCATCCACTTTTACCCATCCACTCTCCTCTCTTCTCCTCTTCTACCTTGTCTTATCTCCTCTCTTCTCCTCTTCTACCTTGTCTTATCTCCTCTCTTCTCCTCTTCTACCTTGTCTTATCTCCTCTCTTCTCCTCTTCTACCTTGTCTTATCTCCTCTCTTCTCCTCTTCTACCTTGTCTTATCTCCTCTCTTCTCCTCTTCTACCTTGTCTTATCTCCTCTCTTCTCCTCTTCTACCTTGTCTTATCTCCTCTCTTCTCCTCTTCTACCTTGTCTTATCTCCTCTCTCTCTCCTTACCCTCTACACCCTTTGGGTTAGATTACAAGTGGAGCGCTAAATTATTGCACAATGAAGCACAATAATTAACCAGCCATTACAAGTAGCTGGTTATTGCTACCGCGAGTGATCTCTGGTTAATTTTCTAAAAGTGCCCCAAATGTCCTATATCCAAAATAGCTCTTTCCTACTCAAAATCTTGAATTTATCACCACCTCTAGGTGGCATCTTAACTATATCAAAGATTTTGATGTATGTTATTAAAATTCTTTTTCAACAGCTGTTTCCTTGTTATAATTTTTGACGTCACCTAGGTGTTCTCTAGTTCTGGACCTCAATGCCCAAGAGGACTGTCCTACATATTGGACATCACAAAGATTACACTCTATTATATAAACTATACATTCAGGTAAACTATCTTAAAATTCTCTTTAGTAACAAAACTAATTTTTATTTTCTCTTTGCATGCTAATCAAACTAGGGGGCGGTCTAGATGCTAAAGTTGGTGTTTTTCTGCTACAAGAGGGGATAAAACATTGTCACCTTTCAAAATTTCAAAATTCTTCTTTAGTATCTTACAAATCTTATTAAATTGTAGGAGTATTCTGTTGAAAAAAACATTGGAGTCATCATAAAAATCAGTATTCCTTTTATTCTCATTTGTTCCTACTCCTGGGTCCCATTCCCTCATTTCATCAAATGTTTTTTCCAAAAGTACTCTGTCATAACCTCTCACACTGAGTCTATGGAGTCAATTTATCAATGTCTGTCCGGCATGATATGCTGTAGAGTATCATGTCCGACAGACATTGCTGAATGCCGACAGCATACGCTGTCGGCATTTAACGTTGCACAAGCATTTCACCAGAACTGCTTGTGCAATGCTGCCCCCTGCGGATTCACGGTCAATTGGCCGCTAGCAGGGGGTGTCAATCAGCCCGATCATATAGGATCAGGCGGATTGCTGACCGCAGCCTCAGAGGCAGCGGACCATTTTTGGAGCAGCGGTCTTTAAGTGCCTATCAAGATTCTCCCTGTATATGGACCACTCTTCAATTGTAAATCTAAAATATTGACAATGTCTTCGGAAATTTCCCCAGTGAATCTCAGATTTACTGTATTCAGAGCTACAACTTAAAAAATTTACATCTGAATGATTAAATTTGATTATTAAATGTTAGAGAAATTGATGTCAGTCTATGTAAAATACAATATGGTTCCTTCCACTTTTCATTTCTATTTCTCTATTAATGAAATATTATTTATTTTTTAAATGTTTTAAACATATTGTTAATTTTTTTTAAAGTGAAACTATCAAGGAATATTTTACATATTTTTTGTTATTCTTATTACTTTTTATCCTTATAATAAATTAAGAACTAATCAAAAGCTGCAAATTCTTATTAAATAAATTAAAATATATTTTATTTAAAATCTCTTAAAATTGTATACTGAACCATGAAAGTTTAACTTTTAAGGAAGCAGGAAACAAGTCTGTGCCACTCACCTTCTACACATTACACATATTAATATTGAAATATTATAGATATTCCATGTGTCTAAGGGTATTGTAGTTTTAGCTGTTTTTTTATTTTTGTTTTAATAAAAAAAACTGCACTAGGTAGTTTTGGGGCTTTAAAGTTGGTGGTAGTGGGGTGTTAGAAGAAAAAAAAACAGCACTGAAAAGTGCCTTTACATTGCGGTTTATGGAAACTGTGTGTTCTTATAGACCACAATGTAAATATATATATGTATATGCTTATATACATATACATTTATGTGTTAATATGTGTATATACACATATTAACACATAAATATATATCCATATATTCAAATACATATATATTTAAAAATGCTGCCTATCACTGCACTATTTACCCCCTTTGCTGTGCAAGGTTCTGATGCCGTCTGTGAGGGCATAAGAACGCGGCTCCCATAGAAACCTATGGAAGCACACTCTTGTGAGCACAATGCTTCCTAGCAATGCGAATGCGAGCTCGCGTTTGCATTGCAATTAACTTGTAATACCAGTGCACATTATCGTGTACTGGTATTACAAAGTGGAGAGCTAATATTGCTTGCATGCAAACAATATTTAGCGCTCCACTTGTAATCTGGCCCTTTCTCTCTTCACTACTTTGCTCCTTTTGTCATCACTAAAATAGCAAAAAGTAACTCCACCTCTGTTATCTGTTATACAGTTGATTATTTTGCTTTCATTTCAAATGCAGGCCAACAGGTTTTTCCAGATGCATAGACTTTTTGCTCTGATTTTGTAAAATGATCCTCTATATATACTTATGTTGTATACATTTTGCATATCTGCATTTACCTGCTGAATTTACAATAAAAATAATTATACATTTAAAAGAAAAAAACTTTTATTACACTATTTTAAAAATAGATGCAAAAGGCAAAACACCCTTACGCGTTTCGAGCCTTTAATGGGCATTTAATCATAGTGATACCCATCATGCCACAGTCTCCAAATTTAAAAAAATAGCGACCAATCAGGAAAACAAAATACAATAGTATAAAAATAATATATACATTAGTATAAAAACCAAAAGGACCACTATGGAACAAGAGAGATTTTTCATAAACCTTAATATCATACAACCTACATCCTAAAATACAGCATTAATGTTCAATAACCATTAGATACTGTAATCAGAGCTACCAACTAATTTATTTTTACATCTGAGTGAATTAATTTGATTATCAAATGTTATAGAAATTGCTGTCAGATTGTTTTTAACATATTCTTTTTTTTTTTAAGTGAAACTATCAAGGAATATTTTATTAGGAAATAAATAGTTTCTGTTATACTTATTAATTTGTATCCTTTAAATAAATTAAGAACTAGTCAAAAGCTGCAAATTCTTATTGAATAAATTAAAACATATTCTATTTAAAATCTCTTAAAATTGTATACTGAACCATGAAAGTTTAAGATTTAAAGAAGCAGGAAATAAGTCTGTACTGCTCACTTTCTACACATTACACATATTGATATTGAAATATTATAGATATTCCATTGGTCTGTATCCCTTTAAGAGATTTGTGATATCCTGCTGTTACTCGCAGCATCTTCAAACTGTTAGCTTAGGGTATTGTGTTATCAAAATATTACAAATGGCACAGCAGTAAATATGGCAAAGAAAGTGCTTTAATAATAAAAATACTGAGATGTTTCCCACACTGCAAATGTCAAAGAAGACACATTTCATTCTGGGTGTTAAGAAAAAAAAAATCTGTCCATAAGAGCTGGAAGCGAAGTCTCTGCAATGTCTCAGAATGCAGAGGAGTTGGTGGGGGGGTTTATTATAGGATTACAAATTGATGCTATCTTCAGCATCAGGAAAATAGACAGCAATTTTTCAAATGGCTTCTTTCTTAACCACTATTATTAATGAAAAGAATGGTGGTAAAATAATGGTATAAGTTATGCAAATCCAAATATTAAAGAAAGTGCAGAGGCTTATTGAATTTGTTTCAGCCTGTTTTCCTTAAACCTGTTAACGTTGCAGACACCTGCAATTCAGCAAAACAGGGTTAATAAGGTTATGATAAGATATTTACTATCTATCTATCTATCTATCTATCTATCTATCTATCTATCTATCATCTATCTATCTTTCTATCTATCTATCTATCTATCTATCTGTCTATCAATCATCTATCTATCTATCATCTATCTATCTATCTATCAATCATATATCTATCTATCAATCATCTATCAATCATCTATATATCTATCCATCTCTCTCTCTGTCTATATCTATCCATCTATCTATCTATCTATTCTATCTATCTAATCTATTTAATCTCTATCTCTATCTCTCTCTCTCTGTCAACATATCTATATATATCTCTATATGTCTATCTATCTATCTATCTATCTATCATCTATCTATCTATCTATCTATCTATCTGTCTGTCTATCTATCTATCAATCATCTATCTATCTGTCTGTCTATCTATCTATCTATCTATCTATCAATCATATATCTATCTATCAATCATCTATCAATCATCTATATATCTATCCATCTCTCTCTCTGTCTATATCTATCTATCTATCTATTTATCTATCTATCTATTATATCTATCTAATCTATTTAATCTTTATCTCTATCTCTCTGTCAACATATCTATATATATATATCTATATGTCTATCTATCTATCTATCTATCTATCTATCTATCTAATTAATCTCTCTCTCTCTATCAACATATTTATCTATCTATCTATCTATCTATCTATCTATCTATCTATCTATCTATCTATCTATCTATCATCTAATCTATCAAATCTCTCTATCGCTCTCTGTCAACATATATATATCTGTCAATTTATACAAATAGTACTACTTCTCACTCTTTTACCTCTCTATTTACTCTGCAGAGAGTACTGGGCATGTAGAAATACACTACTGTGCACATTCAGGGCATATGGCAGCTTTGAGATGTGGATTGGTTCAGTCATAAATGAAGGAGAATAACACCCCCATCACCCCTTAAGGACCACCACTGATGCTCATCAGGTTGCATTTGCCTCTATGGAGTTGGAGCTTATAAAACACTAAACAGTTTTTTTTTTTACCAATATTTTTGAAAAATCAAGACCCCTAAGCTACTCATCATTATATTGTTTTCCTCTTGTGCCATCAACTCTCTTCAATACCATTCTCATATTTGAACCTTTACTAGTTCCGGTTGGTCAAGCTCCAAATCTTCATACTGGATGCCGCCATTTTAGAACTTAGATATTCTTGCAATCTGTCACAGTATGGATTGCCAGTGCTCTATAGTATTCATGTGACCACTTCATATATGTTATGTAACTTAATATGTATATAAAAGCTGTAAATCTCCTACCCTGACTTGTGTGTGCTAATCTGAAGAGCATGAAAACGCTGCCAACATCACTGATTACGTGAGCTCCAGTACAAAAACACAAAGCTTCCCCAACTGGAACCTGTAAAGGGGTTAGGAGAAGAGAGCAGCAGACAGAGGAGTGAAAACAAGAGCATGGTCAATAGAAGCCATTCTCTTGAAGTTGTGTCCAACTGTTTAAAGGGACATTGAACCCAAAAAAATTATTTCGTGATGGAGATAGAGAATACAATTTTATTCAACTTTCCAATTGACTTCTATTAACAAATTTGCTTCATTCTCTATGTATCATTAGTTGAAAAAGCAGCAATGCACTAATGGGAGCTAACTGAATGCAATGAGTGAGCCAATAACATGAGGCATACATGTGCAGCTACTAATCAGCAGCTCCTTAGCCTACCTAGGTATCCTTTTCAACAAAGGATACCAAGTGAACAAAACATATTAGATAATAGAAGTCAATTGAAAAAAAGTTTAGAATCACATGCAACTTAAAGAGACATAAAACCCATATTTTTATTTCATGATTCAGATACAGAACATGATTTTAAGCAACTTTCCAATTGACTTCTATTATCTAATTTGTTTAATTCTCTTGATATTATTTGTTGAAAAAGCATAGGTAGGTAGGCTTAGGAGCTGCTGATTGGTGTCTGCACATATATAATAATTGGATACTTGTATAGCACACAACCTCAAACTTAATTAACTCGTGGCACTGATAACAGGTATTTTTATTACCCAACTTAATGGTACTCATTTTACCGACCTCAGAAGGATGAAAAGCTGAGTGGACCCTTCGGGTGCCACAGATCTATTTAACAGTGAATTAGCACAATGAGCTATCTGTCTGGATTAATATGCCTCATGTTATTGGATCACCCATGTGCATAGCTGTTTCTTCAACAAAGGATGCCAAGAGAATGAAGCAAATTAAATAATAGAAGTACATTAGAAAGTTGCTTAAAATTGTATGCTCTTTCTGAATCATGAAATAAACATTTTGAGCTCCATGTTCCTTTAAAGGAATAGTTTAGTCAAAATGAAACTTTCATCATTCAGAGTATTTTTTAGTTTTTCTTTGTTCTCTTGGTATCTTTATTTGAATGTAATCTTAGGAGCCGGCCCATTTTTGGTTCAGCACCTGGGTAGCCCTTTCTGATTGGCTACATTTAGACACCAATCAGAAAGATCTACCAAGGTTCTGAACCAAAAATGGGCTGGCTCCTATGCTTACATTCTTGTTTTTTTCAAATAAAGATACCAAGAGAATGAAGAAATTGATCATTTTAAAAAAAAAATAGAAAGTTGCTTGAAATTGCCTGTTCTATCTGAATCATGTAAGCTTAATTTTGACTAGACTATTCCTTTAAGTAAAAATTCACTAGTATTTCCAGAAAACAGTTCTGTTCTGTGAATGTGCACAAGGCTTACCTGCATATGACTTTTCATGTGCACAGAAAAAATGACCACATAACCAATGATAACTTTTCAAAGAAACATTTTTGCAAATGCAAGCATATTAAGTACAAAGGATTATACAAGCTTGAAATAAGATATGCTGGCTGCTGTTACATCTCCCAAGGGGTTCAGACGATGGGA
This sequence comes from Bombina bombina, assembly GCF_027579735.1. Lineage (NCBI taxonomy): Eukaryota > Metazoa > Chordata > Amphibia > Anura > Bombinatoridae > Bombina > Bombina bombina. The sequence continues at coordinate 1,130,680,098 of NC_069502.1, forward strand.
AGAAATTCTTCCAGCTCTCAGGTTAATGCATATCATCTTTCCTCTAACCCATATATCTGTTAAACAAGACTTCATCCAACATGTCACCAGGACAACTAATTAGCAGCTATGCTTACGCTAATATACTCTCTTTAAGGTTACAAGAGAGGGACAATTCACTGGTAAGCCTCTGTCACAGCAGCAGAACTCCAGGTACTTACCGTGACAAATTTCATCATAAATGAGAATCAATGTCCTGCACCCCTCTGGAATAGTAATTTCTTAATTCTCATTCAAATCTCGCAAGCAAGATAATATAACTTGATCTGTATTAGCCACGTGATCACGATGGCATTGTGTTAATGGGCTGTTCATTTAATTTATGTAATTTAAAAAAATTAAAGAGTCATATTTTAAATCCCCTCTCCAGTCCTTCAGACAAGTTGAGAAGTTATAGTGCAGTTATAAATTAGCTTGGCTAAACTTTCTGTCGTGTTGACTGTACTTTGTTGAAGTTTGGCTGCGGTTGCCTCTTGCACTTCTCTGCCTGTAGGGAGTCATAGGAAATGATAGCATATAGACAGCTTATACACATCTCTAGGCATATGCTGTGCAATACACACACTGGATTAACTCCTGCCTGCGCTGTTAACAAAAATAAGTTTATGTTTTTGCACACAGGGAGATTTAAGGTGTGGTTAATACCAGCACATGCAGAGAAAAGAGACAATGTCAAGTAAAATCTAGGGCTGCGAACAAGAAGAAAAATGAAATGCGAAGATGGAAGAAAGACGCCCTTTTAACCTAAACTACATACAGTGATACAAATACCAATGTTCAAGCTATAGTTAAAATGTGGTGTGTATTTATTTCTTCCTAAACCTGAAATTGTTCTGCTTTAATTCTAGCTGCGTGTTGTGTTCATTGCTATTATTTGACATGATTTATATGAAAGAGATTAAGACTTTTTTTTATTTAGAACGATGTTTGTTCTTTTTTTTAAAGCAATGTTAAGTTTTCTCTGTTTACTTAAATCAATGATCTTACCCTTGGTAAATATGAGCAAAAAAGGCTGTGAAAATTTGTCTTTATTGTTTAACCTTTTGATCTTTTGTTAAATACACAACAATACTCTTCTCTCATGGATAGCAAACACAACACAGGTTTATAAAAAATAAAATAAAATATATATCTTTGTTAAATATATGTGTGCCACAATTATTGGCACACTTTTAGGCAATACTTTGTGCTACCTCCCTTTGCCAAGATAACAGCTCTGAGTCTTCTCCTATAATGCCTGATGAGGTTGGAGAATACATAGCAAGGGGTCTGAGACCATTCCTCCATATGGAATCTCTCCAGATCATTCAAATTTCAAGGTTGGCGCTTGTGGACTCTCCTGTTCAATTCACCCCATAGGTTTTCTATGGGGTTCAAGTCAGGGGACTGGGATGGCCATGACAGGACCTTGATTTTGTGGTCAGTAAACCATTTCTGTGTTGATTTTAATGTATGTTTTGGATCATTGTCCTGCTAGAACATCCAACCACTGCCCATTTTAAGCTTTCTGGCAGAGGCAGTAAGGTGTTCACTTAATATCTGTCCATGTATCCTAACAAAATGTCCAGGTACTCTGGCAAAAAAACAGCCCCAAAACATTAAAGAACCACCACCAAATTAAACCGTGGGCATGAAGAACTTTTCCATATGACTACCTCTGTGTGTGCGTCAAAACCACCTCTAGTGTTTATTGCCAAAAAGCTCTATTTTGGGTTCATTTGACCACAGAACCCGATCCCATTTGAAGTTCCAGCAATGTCTGGCAAACTGAAGACTATTGAGTTTGTTTTTGGATGAGAGTAGAGGATTTTTTCTTGAAACCCTTTCAAACAACTTGTGGTGATGTAGATGACGTCGGATTGTAGTTTTGAAGATCTTCTAACCCCAATTCTGCAGCTGTGATCCTTGGAGATATTTTGACCTCTTGAACCACCCTCTTCACAGTGCGTTGAGACAATATAGACACGTCCTCTTCCAGGTTGATTCATAACATTTCCAGTTGATTGGAACTTCCTAATTATAGCCCTGATGGTGAAAATTAGTATTTTCAATGCTTTTGCTATTTTCTTAAAGCCACTTCACATTTTGTAAAGCTCAAGAACCTTTTGTTGCACATCACAGCTATATTCCTTGGTCTTACCCATTGTGATGAATGACTAAGGGGATTTGGCCTATGTGTTACCTCGTATTTATACCCCAGTGAAACAGGAAGTCATGGTGGAACAATTTCCTTTTCTTAGTTACTCAGGTTTACTACAAAATGTAAAATATCAGTGGGAATATACTTCAAATATATTTTTCTCATATGAATTCATAGGGGTGCCAATAATTGTGCCACACATATATTAAACAAAGATATTTTATTTTGGATAAACCTGTGTTGTGTTTGCAATTGTTTGATATCCATGAGAGCATAGTATTTTTGTGTATATTTTGAACAAAAGATCAAAAGGTTAAGCAATAAAAGCAATTTTTCACAGCCTCCTTTGTTAATATTTACCAAGGGTGCCAATATTAGTGGAGGGCCCTGTGTATGTACATATATATATATATATATATATATATATATATATATATATATATTTAGACAGCAGGCAGGCCAGCACTCATGGTTATAATTTCATCCACCCAGGGTGCTTCCATAGTATTGATAATAGTAAAGAATTGGGATGCACTCACCAGGATTTCCAAAGTTACCATTTTATGTAACTTTGGAAATCCTGGTGAGTGCATCCCAATTCAGGGAACCAAAGAGGAATGAACAGATACTCTCTCAGGGAGTTAGCAAAGAAATAGATGAAAATATTGTTATCAATATTTCATCACATTCACTTACTGATACTGACTATAAGGTTTTAAACAGGGGATTAGGATTCTGTCCGACTAGGAAATTTGATATTTTTCAAACCATCTTAGATCTGAACAAATTTGTCCGGAACCTTACCCTACGTAGACATTTCAGGGATACAGAGAATGTATCTGGTAACTCTACAGAGAGAGTGGAGGTACCTATAATAAATACTGGTTCCTTATCCTCATTTAATGATATGTGTGATCTAGCCTCTCTCCAATCTTTGGAGGGAAAACAGATTGCCGAACCATCTTCTGTTTCTCACTACCCACCAGGTTTTAGAAATAGATCTAGGTTTTACCCGGTGCAGTCAAGGGGGAAGGCTCTTGAAAGTTTCCATAAGAGGGTGTTAGAAGATATAAAATGCCTTGATGAGTCTGTCGTAGGTAACCACTCCAATTTGACCAAACAAAAAAGAGAGGCTGTTGTCTCCCTGCAGAATAACTTGTCCATAGTGATCAAACAATCAGATAAAGGCGGTAATATCGTTGTTATGGATAGACAAATGTATATATCGGAGACCCTACACCAACTTAATGACCCAGTTTCATACATGACACTAAATAGGAACCCAACTAGATTTTTTCAAACTAAACTTAGATCTTTGCTAGACGATGCCCTCCACTTTGGTATTATTAATAAAGATACCTTTTATTTTTTATATATTTCTAATCCTATTACACCGATCTTTCACCACTTGCCAAAGATCCATAAGGGTTTTAGACAATATTAAAGGACGACCAATAGTTGCAGGAATTGGTTCCCTATTTGAACATTTATCCGAATGGATTGACAGTATCCTGCAGCCACTGGTCATGTCCCTCCCCAGTTTTTTGAGGGATACAACACATTGTGGAATCTCTGCGAGTGGTGGAGGATATGAGTTGGCTCACAGTAGATGTGGTAGCCCTGTATACCTCTATACCTCACTCTCTGGGACTTGAGGCCATTTAATGTTTTCTGAATCAAATGACGAATTATTCTGATGAAACCAAGAAATTTATTATTGAGTCTATTCAATTTCTTTTGGAGCACAATTATTTTTTGTTTGAGGGAACATATTATGTCCAAATGAGAGGTACAGCCATGGGGGCAAAATTTGCCCCTCATATGCAAACTTGTTTATGGGCTGGTTTGAATATAAATATCTCTTTGGACAGAGTAAAAGGTTCTCTGACAAGATTTTGTGTTACAAAAGATTTATTGGTGATCTTATATTTGTTACTCATTTTTCATCACAGGAGGAGGTTTCCTTTGTTGAATATTTGAATTCATGTATCCCAGAAATTCAGTTTACCTCTGAATGGCAAAAACAGAAAATACATTTTTTGGATGTGGAGCTGATGATGGATTTTAACTCTGGTACTATTGAAACCCAAGTGTTTCATAAACCCATAGCGGGCAATTCTTTATTGCATTCGCTAAGCTCGCACCCAAAACATGTATTTCAGGGAATTGGTAAAGGACAGTTCCATAGGACCAAGAGGATCTGCTCTAGGGGAGATACTTTCCTTTCTGAGAGTGCATCTTTGCAAGATAGACTACGTAAATGTGGCTATAGTGAACGGGTTATTTCCAAGCCCGAGATCATGCAAGTGTAAGAGAAAGGAAGAACCTTCTTGCAGTAAGCAACAAATCTGCTAAGAAAAAGTGGGAAAACAGACTCACTTTCATCACTAAATACTCAAATCAGTATTACAAAATTTGTAATATTGTGAAGAAATACTTGCCTATTCTTTATGGGGATGACCTATTAAAAGATATAGTCAACAGTGGTTGTAGATTCACATATAGAAGAAATCTCACCCTGGGCAATATGGTATCACCAAGCCAATTACGCAAACCTGCAAGTCAGAGCTCATGGCTTAGACATAATGGGACATATAAATGCAGGAAAAATTGTAAGGCTTGTGAGGTAATTGAGACAGGTACACAATTTAATTCATATGTGACCAACCAGAGGTTGTATAAATTGTTCATCAACGTTCGTGATTTACCTTATAGGTTGTATGTATCATAAATTACAGTACGTGGGTATGACTACCCGTGATGTTTGTACTCGGATACGGGAACACCTTGGGTACAGCAGGAACGGTATTCTATGTTCAGAATTGGCAAGACACTTCATACAAGTACATAATGGCAATGTCTGCAATTTTAAATGGAATGCCATAGAAATCATAAAATGCCCTCCTAGAGGAGGAGATAAATTACCTATTTTGGCCAGACAAGAGGTCTATTGGATCCATAAATTGTGCACACTTATGCCATATGGCTTTAATTCAGAAAATTATCTCATACATTTTTTTGAGATATAAATGTTTGAACCCTGTGATATATGTACACTTTTGGCCGCTCATTGGTTCATCTGATTGATGTCATTCTGCACATATATATATATAAGTTATCCACTCTGCATTAAAGGGACACTGAACCCACATTTTTTTCTTTAGTGATTCAAATAGAGCATGCAATTTTAAACAACTTTCTACTTTACTTCTATTATCAAATTTTCTAAGCTATTTTTTTGGTTCAGTACCATGGAAAGCACTTGTTTATTGGTAGGTTAATTTACCCACCAATCAGCAAGAACAACACAGTATGTTCACCAAAAATGGGCCGGCATCTAAACTTATATTCTTGCATTTCAAATAAAGATACCAAGAGAATGAAAACAATTTGATAATAGGAGTAAATTAGAAATTTGCATAAAAATGCATGCTCTATCTGAATCACGATAGAAGAAAATGTGGGTTCAGTGTCCCTTTAATATGTACTAGGGTAATAGCGCCCTTTTGGTTTTCTATACCTCTGTATGCTCATGTGACTTTATTTGGGTCTGTGTCCTGTATAATAAATTATATGGATATAAATTTGTGGTTTAACAATTAATTAACTGTCTGCCTGTGATCAATGTTATAGCTTTAATGTCCATTATGATAATGTTGTTTGTTTTCTTTCGCTAAATGTATTTCCATGCTGCCTCTAAGTTTAATGCTTAATGCTGGCCCCTTTAACTAGGCGAGGGAGGGAAGAGGGGGGGTGTTTTTATCCTCCAATGGGTAACCTTTGTATGGTATAAGTAAAAGTGACACCTGTGAGAAAGTATGGTCTATGATTACGGCTACGCATTGCCGAAATGTGTAAGACCATTTCTTCTACCTTTTTCTACCTCACCTTTGGTGCCCATGTACCTTTTAATTGGATTAAATAAAGTCTACAAATTTGTTTTTATATTTGGATAGCTGGTTCCTGTGGATTTCTTTTTGTTTTATATATATATATATATATATATATATATATATATATATTATTATTATTATTATTATTATTATTATAATAATTTTTTTTGTAATAGCCGTATTAGTCCAGTAGTTAAAGTGACATAAAACCCAAACATTTATTTCATGATTGAGATAGGACATTCATTTTTTTAAACAACTTTCCGGTTTAAAAACTATGATCAATTTTGCTTTATTCTCTTGGTATTGCACTACTGGGAGCTGGTTGAACATATTGGTAAGCCAATGACAGAGAGTCATATATGTGCAACCTGCAATTAACACCCAATGACAGAGAGTCATATATGGGCTGCCACCAATCAGCAGCTAGCTTCCACCTCCTGAGCCTACATAGGTATGCTTTTCAACAAAGAATACCAACAATTCAAAAGTTGTTTAAAATAGTATACTGTATCTGAATAATGAAAGAAAAATAACAAGAGTATTTCAGTATGCAGTGATTCCTTTTCTATTAGACATATAATAAAACATATAATAAAAGATAAGCTTTTGAGAGAGAGAGGTGAAAGAATTATACAGGGTAAAAGGCTCTTTGAAGAAGGAAGGCTATCACTCCATTTTGCAATGCCATGACATACCCTGTGGACGGCAGTTGATTTGAGCCAATCTCCTTCTACAACAGGCCAATGACCCAAAGCACAGCTCCAAACTATGCAAGAACTATTTAGAGAAGAAGCAGTCAGCTGGTATTCTATCTTTCATGAAGTGGCATCACAGTCAGCAGATCTCAACCCTATTGAGCTTTTGTGGGAGCAGCTTGGCCACATGGTATGGAAGAAGTGCCCATCAAGCCAATTCAATCTCTTCAGATTACCTCAACAAATTTACAACTAGAATGCCAAAGGTCTGCATTCTAACCTTGTCAATTACTATATTTCCTATTCAAACTCATTTCATATATGTTTTTATGACCCCAAACTTTTGAACTCCAGATTTTCAACCATTAACTTATCACACAAGACTAGTCATCTATTAAGGATACCAACATCTCCAAAACACTTTAAAACCCTTACAACACAAACAAATGCAAACCACAAACACTCTCTAAAAAAGCACACATATGCACAAAACAAAAATGTTAAAAAAAGTTCAATAGCAATACAATAAAAAGGTGAAAACTTCACCAGCTTGAAAACAATAAGATTGGACCGCGAGATGCTTCACATAGGTAATAAAGTGAAAAACTCTGAAATACTTCAGAATGATTATGGCCAACCCATTGTTCGTGTCTGTGATAATTTGGAGACGCCTCTTTTTCCATCCAGCGAGATTACTTTAACCCAATAAAACAAATATGGAAATATATTACAATTAGGGTAATTTATAAACCCATTTTGTAAGTGTGTTTCCTGAGTTTATTGGTTGTAATTATTGCTTTTCTGCATTACTAATGGTCCTCATTTGCTATGTGAGGTATCCCGTATCAGGGCGCTTTAACACATCTCAGTGATCCAAATGTACTAATGTGTAGGCTCATAAAGCTTCACTAAAACATGGCATTGATTTAAATTTAAAGGGACATTGAGGTAATGGGGTAGATTTATCAAGTGTCGGGCGGACATGATTCGCCAAAGTGTATCATGTCCGTCCGAAATCACTTAATTGCAAACAGCATAAGCTGTCGGCATTTAACATTGTACAAGCATTTCTGCACATTCATTGTCAGAGGTGGTGGATGAGTTAAGGAGCAGCGGTCTTACGAAGGTTCGCACGGAAACGGCTGCATTCGCAGCACAATATATCTACCCCTATGAATTAAGTTTATGCTTGTGGGGTAAGTCACTGTCTGCTAATAGAGCTGGGGGAATTCTGTTTATCAGCCAAAAAGCTACTATCCCACGGACCGACCAATACACTTACTGTTTGTTCTAAAATCTAAATGAACAGCTTTAATGTTTATACAAGCAAAAATATTTTTGATATGTTTACATGTTGCGTATATCTATCTATCTATCTATCTATCTATCTATCTATCTACAGTATCTATCTACAGTATCTATCTATCTATCTATCTATCTATCTATCTATCTATCTATCTATCTATATATATATATATATATATATATATATATATATACACTCACCGGCCACTTTATTAGGTACACCTGTTCAATTGCTTGGTAACACAAAATTGCTTATCACCCAATCACATTTCAGGAACTCAATGCATTAAGGCATCTAGCTGTGGTGAAGACGACTTGCTGAAGTTCAAACTGAGCATCAGAATGGGGAAGAAAGGGGATTTAAAGGGACAGTCAACACCAGAATTGTTGTTGTTTTAAAAGATAGATAATCCTTTTATTACCCATTCCCCAGTTTTGCACAACCACCACGGTAATATTAATATACTTTTTACATCTGTGATTACCTTGTATCTAAGCATCTTCTGACAGCCCCCTGATCACATGACATTTTATTTTTTATCTATTGACTTTCATTTTAGCCAATTAGTGCAGTGTCTGTCACAATTCACAGGCGTGCTCACAATGTTATCTATATGGCTTACAGGAACTAGCTCTCCCCTGCTGTGAAAAGCAAATACAAAAGCATGTGATTAGAGGCGGCCTTCAAGGGCTTAGAAATTATCATATAAGCCTTCCTAGGTCTAGCTTTCAACTAAGAATACGAAGAGAACAAAGCAAAATTGGTGATAAAAGTAAATTGCAAAGTTGTTTAAAATTACATGCCCTATTTGAAACATGAAAGTTTTTTTTGGACTTGACTGTCCCTTTAAGTGACTGAATGTGGCATGGTTGTTGATGCCAGACGGGCTGGTCTGAGTATTTCAAAAACTGCTGATCTACTGGTATTTTCACACCCAACTATATCTAGGGTTTACAGAGAATGGTCCGAAAAAGAGAAAATATCCAGTGAGCGGCAGTTGTGTGGATGACAATGCCTTGTTGATGTCAGAGTAGAATGGCAAACTGGTTTCAGATGATAGAAAGGCAACAGTAACTCAAATAACGTATGCAGAATACCATCTCTGAATGCACAACATGTTGAACCTTAAAGAAGATGGGCTACAGCAGAAGAAGACCACAGCAGGTGCCACTCCTGTCAGCTAAGAATAGAAAACTGAAGCTACAATTTGCACAGACTCACCAAAATTGGACAATAGAAGATTGAAAAAATGTTGCCTGGTCTGATGAGTCTCGATTTCAGCTGCGGCATTCAGATGGTAAGGTCTGAATTTGGCGTAAACAACATCAAAGCATGGATCCAACCTTCCTTGTATCAACGGTTCAGGCTGGTGATGGTGGTGTAATGGTGTGAGTGATATTTTCTTTGCACACTTTGGGCCCCTTAGTACCAATTGAGCATTGTTTAAATGCCACGACTTACCTGAGTATTGTTGCTGATCATGTCCATCCCTTTATGACTACAGTGTACCCATCTTCTGATGGCTATTTCCTGCAGGATATTGCACCATGTCACAAAGCTCAAATCATCTCAAACTGGTTTCATGAACATGACAATGAGTTCACTGTACTCCAATGGCCTCCACAGTCAGCAGATCTCAATCAAATAGAGCACCTTTAGGATGTGGGGGGAGATTCACATTATGGCTGTGCATCAGACAAATCTGCAACAACTGCGTGATGCTATCATGTCAATATGAACAAAAATCTAATACCTTGTTGAATCTATGCCACGAAGAATTAAGGCAGTTCTGAAGGCAAAAGGGGGTCCAACCCGGTACTAGCAAGGTGTACCTAATAAAGTGGCCGGTGAGTGTATATATATATATATATATATATACTGTATATACAACACAAACACTCACATTTATATAACCATTTAATACATCATTCCAATGGTCCTTTAACCACTTTTATGTGCATGACGAGGCACATCACGGCATTCTCATCAATGGGGATCTATGAAGGTATGAATGGGAGTGCCGGTGACGTCACTGCAAGCGTGATAATGACACAAAGGGGCAGTGTCACTGTAGCTGGTAGTAAAGCTGGATTGGGGAAGTGATTCAAACCCCTTGTTCTCAGCTCCCTTACAAGCTAAAGACGATCAAGTCCCAACATTTGATAGAGAATCATCAGCTCTTTCAAATGGTAGGTATTTAAAAGTAAGAATAAAAAGTTAAAATGTAACAATATAAGGTTTTAGTTAACTGTAATCAAACTTGTTTATAGAACTTATTTTAAAGTGGACAGGTCCCATTAAAATAAATACATACATTTTGTCTGTATAGCTAAGTGATCACTGTGGTTACAACTATCAACTGGCATTTATTTCTATTATGGCATTTCTATAATGGTACACGTTTTTATTTCAACCCCCCACTGAGTTTTCAGTGCTATAGGGAAATTAACGACCACCACAAAAGCGGTGTTGTTCCACCTCCCTATAGTGCTGCTATTACAGGTTTACAAAAAGCAGGCTTGTACGGGCGATATGGTGGTGTTTAGCTCCATACCGCACCCAAATACAAGAGCTGCTTTGACGTGCTCGTGCACGATTTCCCCATAGACATCAATGGGGAGAGCAGGCAAAAAAGAAGCTTAACACCTGCGTTCGCGGAAACAAATGCTCCGTAATGCAGCCCCATTGATGTCTATGAGGGAAAGAAAAAGTTATGTTTAAACCTAACACCCTAACATAAAAAACACGTCTAAACACCCCTTATCTGCCGCTCCGACATTGCCGCCACCTACATAATGTTATTAACCCCTAATCTGCTGCCCCTAACATCACCACCACCTAAATACACTTATTAACCCCTAATCTGCCGCCCTTAACTTTGCCGCCATCTACATTACAGTTATTAAACCCTAATCTGCCGCCCCCAATGTCGCCGCCACTATACTAAAGTTATTAACCCCTAAACCTCTGGCCTCCAACATCACTAACACTACATAAATATATTAACCCCTAAGTCTAACCCTAACGTAACCCTAACCCTAAGCATAAACCTAACCCTAACGTAACCCTAAGCCTAAGTCTAACCCTAAGCCTAACCCCCCTAATTTAAATATAATTAAAATAAATCTAAATAAACCTTACAATTATTAACTAAATAATTCCTATTTAAAACTAAATACATACTTACCTGTAAACAAAAAACTAGTTATATTGTAGCTATCTTATGTTTTATTTTTATTTCACAGGTAAGTTTGTATTTATTTTAACTAGGCAGACTAGTTAGTAAATAGTTATTAACTATTTACTAACTACCTAGTCAAAATAAATACAAACTTACCTGTGAAATAAAACTTAACCTGCCTTACACTAAAAATTAGCATTACAATAAAATAAAATAAATTAAATGATTAAAATACAATTTTCTAATTTACAAAAAAAAATAAACACTAAATTACAAAAAATAAAAAAACGAAATTATCAAAAATAAAAACGAATTACTCCTAATCTAATCAAAATAAAAAAGCCCCCCAAAATAAAAAAAACCCTAGCCTACACTAAACTGCCAATGGTCCTTAAAAGGGCCTTTTGTGGGGCATTGCCCCAAAAAAATCAGCTCTTTTACCTGTAAGAAAAAAATACAAACACCCCCCAACAGTTTTTCCCCTTTAATTCCTATTGGCTAATAGAAATCTTTCAGCCAAAAGAAATGTAAGGGATGCCATCTTGGATGACGTCACTTAAAGGGAACCTTCATTTTCCAGCGACGACCGTAAGAAGAGGATGTTCCCCGCTGGATGTTTTATAGATGGACCCGCTCCGGATGGATGAAGATAGAAGATGCCGTCTGGATGAAGACTTCTTCTCGCTTGGATGAGGTTTTCGCCGGGTGGATGAAGATCGAAGAGGCCTCCTGGATGAAGACGTCTTGCCACTTGGATGAGGACTTCGTCGGCTGGATGAGGATGGATGTCCGGACTTCGATAACTGTAAGTGGATCGTCGGGGGTCAGTGTTTTTATTTAAGGTTTTTTTGGGTGTTTTTTTTTTTAGCTTAGGGTTTGGGCAATGTAAAAGAGCTAAATGCCCTTTTAAGGGCAAAGCCCATCCAAATGCCTTTTTCAGGGCAATGGTTAGCTTAGGTTTATTTAGATAGGTTTTTATTTGGGGGGTTGGTTGGTTGGGTGGTGGGTTTTACTGTTGGGGTTGTTTGTATTTTTTTTTTACAGGTAAAAGAGCTGATTTCTTTGGGGCAATGCCCCACAAAAGGCCCTTTTAAGGGCCAATGGCAGTATAGTGTAGGCTAGGTTTTTTTTTATTTTGGGGGGGGGGGCTTTTTTATTTTGATAGGGCTATTAGATTAGGAGTAATTCATTTTTATTTTTGATAATTTTGTTTTTTATTTTTTGCAATTTAGTGTTTATTTTTTTGTAATTTAGTAAATTGTTTTTTATTAATTTAATGTATTTTATTGTAATGTTAGTTTTTAGAGTAAAGCAGGTTAGGTTTTATTTTACAGGTAACTTTGTATTTATTTTAACTAGGTAGTTAGTAAATAGTTAAAAATAAAACATAAGCTAGCTACAATATAACTATTAGGTATTTTGTATCTGGCTTAGGTTATTTTTTACAGTTAAGTTTGTATTTAGTTTTTTATAGGTATTATTTAGTTAATAATTTTAAGGTTTATTTAGATTTATTTTAATTATATATAAGTTAGGGGGTGTTAGGCTTAGGGTTACGTTAGGGTTAGACTTAGGGTTAGGGTTACGGTTAGGGTTAGGATTAGGGGTTAATATATTTATTTAGAGTTAGTGATGAGGGAGGTCAGAGGTTTAGGGGTTAATAATTTATTTTAGTATATTTTGTTGTGGGGGGCTTGCGGTTTAGTGGTTTATAGGTTTATTATAGCGGTGGTGTGGGCAGACGGCAGATAAGGGGTTAATAATATTAAAATAGTGTTTGCGATGCGGAAGGACGGCAGTTTAGGGGTTAATAGGTTTATTATAGTGGCGACGATGTCAGGGAGCAGCGGAATAGGGGTTAATAATTTTTTAGTGGCGGCGATGTCGGGAGCGGCAGATTAGGGGTTAATACATTTATTATAGTGTTTGCGATGCGGGAGTGCCTCGGTTTAGGGGTTAATAGGTAGTTTATGGGTGTTAGTGTACTTTGTAGCAGTAGTTATGAGTTTTATGTTACAGCTTTGTAACGTAAAACTCATAACTACTGACTTTAGATGGAGGTACGGATCTTGTGGTTATAGAGTGTACCGCTCACTTTTTGGCCTTCCAGGCAAACTCATAATACCGGCGCTATGGGAGTCCCATTGAAAAATTACTTTTTTTTAAGTGCGGTACTGACGTTGCATGACAGGCAAAAAGGTTTGCGGTACACCTATACCTACAAGACTCGTACTAGCGGCGTTAGGGAAAAAACAGCGTTATGAAGCATAACTATGCTTTTTCACTCATAATGCAAAACTCATAATCTAGCTGTTAGATATTTTCTAAAATCATAACAAAAATATAGTTTTAGCAGCCTTCTCCTCTGCAATAAAATATAAATATAATAATTGTATATTCTAAATCTGCTGCTCGTACAGAAAAATAACGATATATAATTGTTGCTGGTCACTCAGTGAAATATGACTTAAAATAGGGTTTAAATGTAAGAAGTAAAAAGCTCAAAAGGAACATTGCAGACACAATACAAATGTACACAGAAGCATTTCCATTTAATGTAGAAGTATTTTTGCAATATACATGTATTAGCAAAAATGCATCTAGTAAAAGCTATATCTGCTTCAAAAGTGTACTTAAGTATGCTCCATGCTCCATCTATGTGCATTTTAATTGTGACTAGAATGTCCCTTTAAATAGCCGTGTCATAAATGATATTTTTTTATATTCCACAGCATAGTCTCAGATTTTGTTACTCTCCAATTGAAAACAATCAGTTAACTGATAATCAACAAATCATATAGATTTTTCTAGCAGAAGAGTTTTCGAATCTACGGAATGATAGAATAGTTTGCTTTTTTATTTTTTCAATCACCCAGTAACCATTGTTTCTAACGGGAAACAAAACAATCAATGCAAACGGTACTAAATCACATCTGTAATGCTTGTTGCACTACGTTATACGCTGAATACATTTTGTTATGTCAGTTTCAAACAATGCAATACATTGTTATTCCCTGAGGCTTGAAGATATCAAAGAGGAATAAAACTCAAATTGAATTCCCCATAACATTTTAATTTTGCACAGTACAAATATTTTACAATGTACTTTCATAATTTGTTTTGACCTCTTATCCTACAATGGAACTCTCAATATTGTGTTTTTTTCCAATTTCCACAAAGTTCAAAGCCCATACTCCAGACTGTTACATCCAATTCAGTGCTCACTCAGTCTAGTAGCTTTTTTTAATCTGTCCTTAACCCTTTAACTGCTGAGCCATTTCCACCCCTGTGCTGAGCCGTTTTGGAGTTTTTACATGCAGGACACAATTAAGCCCTACTCTAACCCACATATATATATTTTTTTTTCAGTAGACCCAGCAGATTTAAACTATAACATTATTGTATGTATAAATCATGTCATGTACAAAACCTGCAAAAAAAGTGAAGCATTTTTAAATTAAAATGTTAATAAACAAATCTATAAACAATAGTATGTGTGTTTCCCCCCTAAAATGTATAGTAGAAAGAAGGGGGTATCCTCATATACATAAGGGTACAGTTATAACTTTTATCTGCACCTCGGGATCCCATGAGCTGCCTCTGTGCAAATAAATACACATTTATTCACCCCAGGTGATCGCTATTACCACAGTGATCACCTACCTACTCAAATTTATATAGGAGCTTTATTTTTAAGAAGGGTTTAAAACAAGGGGTCTTTGGGGTCTCTAGACATTTTGATTGCCTGTTAGAGGATATTTTGTGCTTTAAACATGCGTGTACTTTTTTTTTTTAAGTGTACCTTTATTTTTTCAAGTGTTTATACTTAAACCCCCAAGACACAAACCATTTGAAAGAGCATGAAATTACCTTTCAAACAATGGGACTTGGAAGTTTCTAGGGTTTAAAGGGAAAGTATAGTCAAAATTAAGCTTTAATGATTCAGATAGGGCAAGCAGTTTTAACGGGACAGTCTACACCAACATTGTTATTGTTTAAAAAGATAGATAATGTCTTTACTACACATTCTCCAGCTTTGCACAACAAACATTGTTATATTAATATACTTAATAACATTTAAACCTCTAAATTTCTGCCTGTTTCTAAGTCACTAAAGACAGCCCCATGATCGCATGCTTTTTTATTAGCTTTTCACAACAAGAGATTGCTAATTCCCGTGGGCCATATAGATAACATAGAACTCGCTCCCGTAGAGTTGTGCAGGACACTACATTAATTGGCTAAAATGCAAGTCAATAGATAATAAATAAATAGTCATATGATCAGGGGGCTGTCAGAAGAGTCTTAGATACAAGGTCATCACAGAAGTAAAAAGTATAATAATATAACTTTGCTAGTTATGCAAAACTGGGGAATGGGTAATAAATTGACTAGCTTTTTAAACAAAACACATTTTGGAGTTGACTGTCCCTTTAAGCAACTTTCTAATTTGCTTTTATCATCAAATCTGCTTTGTACTCTTGGTATTCTTTGTTGAAAGCTAAATCTAGGTAGGCTCATATACTAATTTCTAAGCCCTTGAAGGC
Organism: Bombina bombina; assembly: GCF_027579735.1. Classification (NCBI taxonomy): domain Eukaryota; kingdom Metazoa; phylum Chordata; class Amphibia; order Anura; family Bombinatoridae; genus Bombina; species Bombina bombina. The sequence goes on from NC_069502.1 coordinate 1,130,695,902, forward strand.
CGCCTCTTATGTCAGAGTCAGCACTGACTAAAAAGCATGCCTGTGATAAGAACTGAAATAAGGGGGCAGTCTGCAGAGGCTTAGATACAAGGTAATCACAGAGGTAAAACATATATTATTATAACAGTGTTGGCTATGCAAAACTGGGGAATGGGTAGGGATTATCTATCTTTTTAAACATAAAAATTGTCGATTAGACTGTCCCCTAGAGGTTGATATCAGCTAAAGTGGTATTTTTTTTATATATGCATTAGAACTTAATTGTTGCATTCCAAAAGATCTGCATACAAACATTAAAGGGACAGTTCACTGCAAAATTGTTTTTACCTGAATGTGTTCCCCATGACTTGTTATACCAGCAGCACAGTATAAAATGTATGAGAAATTGCTCATTTATGCGTATTTTTGCAAAATAAATAGCTGAATTTGCTCTTTGAGACCACAGCCCATCAAAATAGGATTGGCTTGCTGACAGATCATCTTATTATTCAAATGCTTCCCTTTCTTATCTCTGTACCTGTACAATACTTAGAAAGAACAATTGAAAATGAACATTTTAGAGCTTTATCTCTTCCACCTCCAATGATGAGTGTAATTTTTTCTGCTGGATGTGTTTACATAGTTACTCAATAGCCTATACCTAGGTATAGAAATTTCAGCTGTTTCAAATACCAATATAAAGGAAAAGGAGATATTTGTAACAATTAATTACACTCCAGCAGGTAAAATGTATCACTGAGAACAAATAGAAGTAGAGAACGTTTTTGGGTAAACTGTCCCTTTAATTGTTTAAAAACATTTCAAACTGTAATTTTGTTAGCAAAATGTGCATCGGACTACAATACAGGGACACTGCATTTGAGTGTTGTTTATATTACCTCTATTGCAGTGGCCAATTAGGGACAGGTTTAAATAAACTCCTGTATTGATCAAGGTTGAAATGTCCATGAAACGCACATCGGTCTCTTTAGACAGTAAAAAATGTTAAATTACAGGAAAAGCATGCAAGATAAATATTAAAAAATTGCATTACATTTTTTTCCACTGTGCATACTTAAACATTTCACATTTTGAGTTTAATATCCCTTTAAGCAACCACAGCAGAGAAGAGAAGATACAATATACGCAAAGACATTTAAAAGATGATTTCCTTAGACTGCAAAACAGTGCAAAATTACCATTTTTAAAGGGTTGCATGTAAGCAGACTATATATATATATATCACAGAAGAGTACTGGTTATAGACCAAGCGCTAAGTATATAGATCACATAAAAAACAATAATGAGCAGGATCAACACTCAATATATACAGTAAGTAGATTTCATATAGGGGTCTCTCGTGGTACATCTATCATCTCCTGCGCACAGATATCACTTTATTCACACCGGTTTTGAGTGTGTTGATCCTGCTCATTATTAATTTTTTATTGGACTTATATATATATATATATATATATATACTTTGTATATTTTTTTCTGTTTTACCCACATTTTTTATCTACATATGTTATATCAATATTTTATGCAGACTATTTTCTTTGATGGTTATTTATGTGATCTATATACTTAGCGCTTGGTCTATAACCAAGAATATCTAGGAAAAGGATATTCTGCTTGACTGGTCTTTGGACTTTTAGCTGCAGGTATATATTAGATTTTTTTTATTTCATTTTACCTTATTATTTTCATTTGCTTATTTATCTGTATTTTATTTTTTATCATTTGTACTTTAGTGTTGTTTTGACATATATATATTTATATATATGTATATACATATCTCTTACACCACCACTTATGGCATTGCACCTCAAAGTCAAAAGCTTATATCTCTACAAGTTGGAGATATATTGCACTTCGTTTCATTATATATATATATATATATATATATATATATATATATATATATATATATATATATATACTGTATTTATATATATACTGTATTTATATATATATATATATATATATATATATATATATATGTGTGTGTGTGTGTGATGTGCCTTTAAGGACTTTTAATAAAATCGCTTCTACGCTTTTCTAAGCCCTTCTTGTATTATATTTGTAGAACAGGGCAATCTTATCCAAGCAACACTTTGTAGCACCATTATTATAAAGACTGGAAGCAACACAGTTATTCAGACACTTTTCAACTAATAACAATTCATTATTGTAAGTGCTTAAAAGATTCCATCGGCCTCTGCATAGAGGAAATTGCAGCAATGAATAGCTTTCCTAAGGAGTTGTACAACAGTGACTTGAAGCTGGATGAAATAACAGGCTGTTTCAGAAAGCAGTGGTTCATCCTGCCCACGAGCGCAGAGATCCTGAAAAATGGTTGTGCAAAGTAATCATTCCAACTGCTTAAGGCTAATGATATCACTTCCTTCTGTTATTACAATATATCAATACAGTCTGCAACCTTTTACCTCTGTAAAAATAACTCAGTGTTAAGCATTTCTTCCTTTTGCCATTGCTACTGGTTACGTGAGCTACACATATGTTGGAGACTAAATTACCATCAGTGGCAGATCTGATATGGAACTAAAATCAGCAGCAATAAGAACAAAAACCTCTATGAATTGACTAAGATTATGGATCAAAATAAAGCAAAACATTTTAATTTAGTTGTACAGTGTACATTGTAGTAATAAGGTAGCACAAGTCTTATGATGTCACTGCTGTCATTTTAATAACAAGGTCAAAATTTAACATTTTTAACAACTAAGAGAAAAAAAAAACAGACGTGCATTTGCTGAATGGTTTCACAATGGAATGCCTAATATGGCCACGAGTAGTGGCATTTGGCTATTTTTGGCACCATATTTAGGGCCAGATCACGAGTGGGGCGCTAAATTACGCTTTTGCGAGCAAGATATTTGCTGCTCCACTCGTAATACCAGCACACACAATTGTGCACTGGTATTTGAAGTGGTGCTTCCATAGGCTCCAATGGGAGGACAGAAAAGGGGGTAAGTTGGGCAGCAATGGGCAGCAGATCTTATATATCTAAATGAATATATGCATATATATATTTATGTGTTTATATGTATATATACACATATTAACACATACATATTTACAGGGAACACACAGTTCCCCATAGACCACAATGTAAATACACTTTTCAGTGCAGTTTTTTTCTAACACCCCACACCCACCAACTTTAACCCCTAAAAACTGCTTCATGCTGGGTTTTATTTTATGATCAGCGGATCATGTCTGACAGACATTGATCACTGACGACAGCATACGTTGTCAGCATTTATCAATAATTACCTAAGTGTGCTGGAGACCCGCTCTAACCAACTTCTCTTCTTCACAGAGCCCGGCCGCAGTAACAGGATGCTTAGGACGGCGGCTCCCAGGGCCTGCACTAAAGAAGAAGACCCTCTAGTGCAAGCCCTAGTGCAGGACCCTGGGAGCCGCCGCTCTAAGTAGCAGGGGGGGTGTCAATTAGCACGATCGTATACGATTGGGTGGATTGATGTCCGCAGCCTCAGAGCAGGCGGACCAGTTAAGGAGCAGTGGTCTAAAGACCGCTGCTTCATAACTGCTGTTTCCGGCGAGCCTAAAGGCTTGCGCAGAAACAGGGGCATCAAGCTAAATCCGGAGCTAAGAAGCAGACAGGTTTTAATAGTGTTGCCAGGTGTTTTATACTATTTTCTTTGATTAACAAGTCTCATACCTTGTAATTGTTTCTGTAATAACAATAGCAACAACTATAACAATAATGTATGAAAAAAGTGTGAAAAGCTTGTGCAGTTACTCAGAATGTCCACACATTATTATACTTTAAATAAATTAAAGTGTTAAACTGAGGCCCACAGGCCTTAAAGAGATATACATATTCAAAAAAGAAAAAGCTCTAATGTATGAAGCAAATATAAGCTGTTGAGGGAGGTGGGGTAAATTTCCCCATGTCTAGGGCAGCACAAAACTAAAACCATTACAGACCATAGTATGCTAATTGGACATTATATCAAAAGCACATATAACACTTTGATATTTTAATATAAAATGGGGGATATGTAGAAAAAAATTATAATGTTCCTTCATTATTTATTTTGCCCCTCTTTACTGTAAATTTAGAAGAGCAGACTATACATTTCACAAGCCTAACCCTACTACACATCTATTCCTAATTGGCCTCAGCAGAGAAGATACTACAAAGCAATTCAAGTTATGCTAACAAAATGACAGTGAATACTCCTAGCTGTGACTACTGCGTTAACAAGTCAGACTGGCTTTTCCAAACAGTGTAAGTTGTAGGGAAAGTTTGTCCATTGTAGAACAATTGCAGTAAACAATGTTTTAATGCAGAAGTTTTCACAATGGGCTGGTATGTTAATATTAGACACATGCATGCACCTTCAATAATGAAACAGGAATATTGGTCTTACTTTAACAAGATGAATATCTGAACGAAATTTAAAGACAATGAAGGAATAATGCTGAACTTTGCATTATTTATTTGTTTCCTTTAAATAGTTAAAAATAATTACCTAAGTGTGCTGGAGACCCGCTCTAACCAACTTGTCTTCTTCACAGAGCCCGGCCGCAGTAACAGGATGCTTACGAGGCGGCTCCCAGGGCCTGCACTAAAGAAGAAGACCCTCTAGTGCAAGCCCTAGTGCAGGACCCTGGGAGCCGCCGCTCTAAGTCTCCAGCAGGGCTCTATGAAGAAGAGCGTGCTAGCTCGACTCCGAATACATTTTGAAAATTCAGAACAAAAGATTCAGCAGAACCAAAAATATCAACCGTGCAAATGTCTGGTTAATAATATACTGCAATACTACAGAAAAGTACGACGGAATTACAAGATATTGTATGTTCCTTTAAAACATCAGATTTTTTTTTTTTTTAAATCTGAATATTATATGTAGATGAATAAATGGCAAGCTAGATATTTCCGATGTGTTACCCGCTACCAGTGCAACTTCATGAGAAAATCTACTGGTTAAAAAATGAAATTCATAATCTCCAGTACACTATAATTTATAGATGTTCATTTTTTCTTGGATGAATTATTTAACTGATTTTTAGCTATTTGTTGTACTGGTTAGAAAAACATTAAGCAAGGTGTAATTTAATCAATATATGAAAATAATGATTATATTATTTTAATAAGCAACCCAGTTAAAACCTTTACTCTAAAAGTGAGAAAAGTATTTAAATAAATATATTTGTCTGCCAATAAGTATATAAACTTTACTGTTGTTGTTGGCCTTCCCTGCCCCCTAAAGAGGGTGGGTCAAAAACGTAAGAGAGTTTCCTAACTGTTAATTATCTTCATTGTCATTATACACACACAATTAGAGATCATTAAAAAAAAAATGTTAGTCCTGCTGCTGGCTTGTAGCAAAAGCTGTAGTTACTACTTTAACTTTATTTAAGTTTAAGTTGCTGTCCATCTGCTCCTCTGCTGCCCTGAACATGAAAAAGCATAAGAAAAACCAGGTGAATGGATTTTTGTTGAAAAACAAAAATCCGAACTACAGCACCATGAATAAATATCACAAAATGATTAATCTGAAATAAACATTTTGTCTGTCCATCTATTTATATACCAATTAATTTGTCCAACATTTCCTGCCTAGGTAGACATGCAAAGCAATTAAAAGATGCATGTTTAAGTCAATGCAATACATGCTGCAAATATATTGGGTTACGGAAAAAAAAGTTCAATAAAATAATAAAGACTCCTTTATTTAAATAACATATGCTTTACAATGACTGGCTCACTCCATGAGACAAGATATTTTTAATACTGGCTTTTCAAACGCTAGTTGGTTTTAATATTCATTCTCTTACTTACTGGTTCCAAAAATCCAGATGTTTATTTTGAAGATGACCTTCCCCATCTGCTTTGCTGATGAGAAAAAGTATTATGGTGATACATTCTGTTAGCTAATTTTGGGTGATATTGCAAAATAAAAATAGATCACCACAGTGGGAATTGTATTTAAAAAAAAATAAAAAAAAATAAAAAGACTCACTTGTCATCAGACTTAATAACTTTATTTAATTTATATTAAATATATTTTTGTAGAAAAGTTTTATTGTTAATGCCAGATACCTACATGTCTAAAATAAAGAAATTGTTTTTTCCATGTTTTTTCTCCTTTTACTACATTCTCTTAACTAGAAATCTAATCGTACAATGCTACTTATCTGTGGTCCTTCTGTTTTGATAGATCATTTGACTCATCCTATTACATATTTATGATTTCACTGTGCACATTTGCTATTAAGAAAAAGAATACATTACATAGACCTCAAAATATTGTGCTACACATTCGTTGAAATGGCTGATACTAACATTTCTTATTGGTATTTTTCTTTAGTATTGATATATATTTTTTATAATAAACTGGTTTAACATTTGTAACATAAATGTATATTCAGTTAAAAAAGGAGTATATATTAAATTACGGTAAATCAAATGGTAATACCATTATAATATATGCACAGAAAATATCAATAAATACCCACTGCATTAAAAAATATATACATACAAAATAAATTGTTTAAAAATGTAATCTGATGGTTTGTCGATATAGGGTTAGATTACTAGTGGAGCGCTAATCTATCACGCGCCTGCAGACAGGCAATAAATAACCAGCCATTACAAGTGACTGGTTATTGCTACCGTGAGCTTGCGGTAGCAATTAGCACTAATACAATTAATCAGAGATCAGATCTCTGGTTCATTTTATAAATGAACCCCAAATGCCCCCCATTTTTTTTTTTATGAAATAACTGCACCATGCAGTATTCTGGGGTGTTAGAAAAACAATGACACTGGTCTATGGGAACTGTGTGTTCCCAGTAAATATATATGTATATGCTTATATACATATATATTTAGGTGTTAATATGTGTATATATACACATATTAACACATAAATATATATGTAAATAATCATATACATATATATTTACAATTAGATGCCATTGCTGCACTACTTACCCCCTTTGCTGCGCTTAGGTTTTGTGCCATCTCTGACAGCATTAGAACGAGGCTCCCATTGGAGCCTATGGACATGCGCTCTCATAAATGTCAACTTGTAATACCAGCGCACATTAGCGTGCATTAGCGTGCACTGGTATTACTCAGAGGATCACAATTTAGCGCTCCACTTGTAATCTGGCCCATAGTATTGTAATCTACAGATATACCACTTCAATATATTTATCTTATTTCCTTTGCAATGGATAATTAAGGAACGGTATAAATCAAGCAATCATTATGAAGAATGTTGCAGGGTTCTATAGTTCCTGAGATTGAAAACCCCTAATTTAAACTACCAATATTATATTAGAACTATATATAAAATAATCTAAAATTCAGAAGAAAACCCTCAGTTGAAATGTGTGGTAAAGGAAATAATTGTTAAAAAACGCTATCACACATAACCATCCGAATAATAAAAGCAGCATTATATTAATTTGTATAGTTTTTTTTTATTTGCTCCAACTTGCTAAAGCTGTTGACCAAAATGTGTTTGTCCTGTTTAACACACGTGAAAAATGCAGCCAGAGCAACTTGCATTTAAAAACCTGCTCTGCATTGTCATAATACGTATAAACTAGAGTTGGTAGAATTGTCCTCATTTTGTGACCACATTTAAAGGAATTAGACTTTTCAGAGGGAGCCTAATATTCAAAATCTCAACGGCATGGAGAGAAATCAAGCAAAATCTATGGGATTTTGTTTAGACCTTATATTGTAATGTAGGTGTTTCTCCTTCACATACAAAACCCTGCATAGTGAGATAAATATCCTTCAAGTTGTGTTTCTAACATTTTTATAGAGGCCTCTCCATACTGACGAGTCGGGTTAGATCATCTCACCTGAGCAGAGAGTACATAGTGAGATAAACATCTCTTAAAGTAAAATTTGTGTTTCTAAATTTATTTGTGGGACCTTGCCATTTCTTGTAGTGTGTACACGTTCCAGTCGTAGGGCTTGCTTCCATTGAGCCGTAAAAATTGAGCCGTAAGCTACCGAAGTGGCCGATAGCTAAAAGTAGTTTACGGCTCAATTTTAGTACCAGATTTCCATTGAAATATTTTGCACATGGCGTACAGTCACTCTTTTTGTGTAGATATAAGTTAACGTTGTGTTTACACTTCCATCCAACGTAGAATTTCTTGAAAATCAATTAGTTAATATTCATTTAACCCGACCTTACATTATAAAATTTCCGTTTAACGTCTGCGCTCCTTACCTGTGATCACCTCTAAAGAGAAACATAAAACAAAGATACACTTATTTATAATACATATTTTTTTTAACTATAAGCAAATACTATTTTTATTATAATTATATTTTCCACTTTATTAATATATGTAATATGTATTGCTTCCCTAGGCAAGGTCTAGTTTGAATTTTGTAGATACGTGCTTGCATATATTTTTATATATAAATACATACTGATATTTCCATAAAAACATAAGTGCAACTATCCCTATACATGGGACAACAATAAATATTACATATTTCAGTTTTTCTCTATATTTAAACACTTGCACTGTTTGCAAGATTTAACATTTTATTGGGAACCAGGCCTCAAAAAGCTCCTTTTTCCTCTTTTACTCCTAGTTGAGCTGGGTGTAATTTTTCTCAATGTATTGACAGCCTCCGACAGTATACTAACGGTTTTTGCTTTCATTGGAAACCTGGTATAAGTTATCTCTTAACGGCTTCTAAACTTTCTATGGGACGCGAAATGTTATAACGTGCCATGGGAAGTAGTCAATGAACAAAATTGCTTCAGACAGCATATTTATTGGTTTGCAACCCCAGGCAAACCAAATAACGGCTCAATGGAAACTAGCCGTGAGAGTGCAGTGCATTTCCATGTTTTGTATATGTCTCATAATGATCACAGTTTATATTAATGTAAAGGTTACCAAAGATTCAGTATTTGTTTAGTTTTAAACAAAATTAATACTGAATAGTACAGCAAACTAATATTCTCAAAAACAAATTTTTCAGAATATTCATTACAAATAATTTGTCCAAAACAAATTATTCCGGGCTGCACAAGTCTACAAAAAACTTGCAATGTGCCCTCTTGTTTGTAAACACTGGAAAACTGATGCATATGTTATTTTAACAATTGTCTAAAGTACTTTGCGTAATAAGTTCCAGTTCCCAGACAACAGAGTATTTACAGTCATTGGGGTCATTTCTCATGACCAAGGATTAAAAGCCTTTATTGTCAGGTGGGTAACTGAGTTATCAGTGTCAGAACTTCTTGTTGCTGATCGTATTTACAAGTCATTTTAGAAATGCATTAATCTTGCCGCAGTTTTAACATTTCCACACTATCTATTCTGACATCTATCTATCTATCTATCTATCTATCTATCTATCATCTATCATCTGCCTGCCTGTCTATCTATCTTATCTATATCTATCTATCTATCTATCTATCTATCTCTATCATCTGTCTGTCTGTCTGTCTATCTATCATCTATCTATTATCTATCTATCTATCTATCATCTATCTATCTGTCTGTCTATCTATCTATCTTTCTAGTATCTATATATCTATATCTATCTATCTATCTATCTATCTATCTATCATCTATCTATCTATCTCTATCATCTATCTATCTATCTATCTATCTATCTATTATCCACAAATAAAATACAATCATCTAAATTTCAGCTATGATTGCAATTAACTGTATGTAGGTTTTAAATGTTAATGATCAAATGTATTTATCTATGTATCATTAAAATGAATAGAAAGTTTCAAATCCACTTTTTGTTTCTTCTTTTTTTTTTAAAATATTTAGCTGTATGTTTTGAAAGCTACACAAAATATTCCCAGATTTAACTGAGTCACGGTAAACCCTGCAAGCATCTGGAGTGACAATGTTCCTTCTGTATGTAGGTGTGGTGGGATTTCTGTAAGAGAGATGACGTAGGAGAACTAGCCCTGCAAACTGCATTTGTTTGATTAGCCACTTCACATATGGAAATTCTATAGTCATGTCATGCTTCAGTTCTATCTTTAGTGTCAATAAATAGGAGCTTTATTTTCTTTTTAACGTCAAAGTCAGCTCTCCATCTGTAAGAACATCCACGCTTCCAAACAGCAAATGAGGGAGTGGAAAGCCAGAAATAGAGGCACAGATCAATAGATTTGACTAGGAAAGAGTTTGCATTCTCAGGGGTAAAGATCATTGTGTTCCTAAGTGGCTCAGAGATATGATCCTTCACTACTGTGGATGGAATGGGAACTGGATGCTATCAGAGAGAGATGCAATAGCTAATGCACTGAGGTCATGTGGCAAAAAATAGAACAGTGGAAGAAATGAAATTCTGCCCCAAAGAATGTTAAAAAACACACACAAGAAATGTGAACTATAAAAATAAATGTGCATGTCTGTACACACCTGTGTTTTATTAACTAAATACTGCATTATTTAAAAATGTATCCGTTTTGTTTCTTTTTTATTTGTATTGTAAAATGGATGTTCATGTACCGAACAAAAAAACAACCTCTTTCAGTATTTATGCTGTGGGGTGTGCCACAGTCAACCAATAGATCAGTATGCATTTTGTTTATCAGCCAGTGAGTTTCTACCCTACAACTAAAATTGTATATTACATATTCTTTTAGTTTCAAAATCAAAATGAACAGCTTTAAAGTGATGGTAAACTTTTAAAATCAGGTCTGGAATCTAAACAATATATTTAGATGGACTTTAATTGATCACTTCTAGCAAAGATGCACTGTAATTTACATTTTACATTTACATTTTAATCTAGAACCGCCATTCGAATACCACACACTCTGGCCGCCCACTTCAAAGGTCTTTTTTTGTGAGCGGTTTAAACTGTTCTCCCATTGGTGTTCTGGCTGCAAAATAAGTGCCGTACTTCTAGAGCGCCGATTGGAAAACAGTTCAAACCGTTATCTCACAAAAAATATGAGTTTTTGAAGTGGGCGGCTAGAGCACGAGGTATTAGAATGGCACGGCTAGATTAACACCTTCGCTACCAGGAATTTTCATTTGCACAAAATACTGGAGAATTTTTAGCATTTTTGCTATCACTCAATTTAATCAAAAATAAAGCCTTTTTTTATTTACCTGTCTAAACTATATATTTTTTGAAAATAAGCAATCCAAGGTATTGATCTAGGCCCATTTTAGTATATTTCAAGGCACCGTTTCACCGCAAAATGCGATCATATAAAAAGAATTCACTTTTACTAACTGAAATTATTTACATACCATTTGTACAATCATGACACAAATGATTGTAAAAGCTTCTCTGGGATGCCTTTGTTCAGAAATAGCAGACATACGTGGCTTTGCCATTGGTTTTTCATAATTAGAATGCTTCTAATTGCAGCTGTGCACTACACTTCTATTATTCCAGGACGTGAAGGGGTTAATCAGGTAGCTTGTGAGGTTAATTGTAGCTGTAGTGTAGAGATTACCCTCCCACATGACACCTCCACCCCCAGATCCCTACCTGTTCCATCCCAAACAGCTATCTTCTCTCCCTCACTCCTCATGGGCCACCATTATCTTAGGTACTGGTTAGGCAGTCTGCAAGTATGCAGTTTAGGTGTTTGTTTTTTTATTATTATTGGAAGGGTTGAGGAGGATAAGCGATCCTCCTCAACCCTTCCACCTCCCTGATCCCCCCAAATAGCTCTCTAACCGTCCCCCTCCCGCTAATAGCGGCCATCTTTAGTACTAAAATAGCATTTATTAGTTCCTAATAAATGCTATATTCTTCTGTAGTTTAGTGGTCCCCACACCTCGCCCCTCTGGCGATCATTACTTAGGGTCCCCCACTCCTATTCCACCTTTTTTTCTGTAGTGTAGCTCCCCATCCCTCCCAATTCCTTCATTTTTTTTCTGCAGTGTAAGGCCCATCTCACTCCCTCCCTTTTTTCTAACACCTGAGTTCTTATATCTTTGAGCTCTTTGTGCAATATTTTTACTAGATGCTGTGATTATGAGTGTTCTGTATATTTTACTGTATTTTTGATGTGTTTTGTGGAACTTTTTAGTTTCACAAAACAGTTAACCAGAGCTCTGAAGACGCGGTAATGATTCTTGTCTAAATCTTGATTGCCTTCAAGCGATTGCGTTTACTTTCAATTTGTACTACTAGCGGTAAGCTTGGCGAGCACAAACACCTGCAATAAACCAATTATCCCTTGTGGGTAACTGTTAGCGCTCCACTTGTAATCAGGTCCTACATTTCTTATTTTGTTGCCATATTGGGTAGCAATACCTTTTTTTATATAATATTAAACAGAGTCAAAAAGGAGGATTCACATTGCAAAACATCATATGCAAATTAGTTTTAGTTTTAGAGAGATAAACGGTATATTTAAATTACAAAAACAAGTATAACAGATTTGTCAAATAAATGTTTGACACAGTAATTACCAATTACTAAAAAAATATTAATAATAATATCCAATATATCTCTCTGTATTTAAAAAAAACAGATTGGCACAGATTGACATGCTTATAATTGCACATTTTCCAGAATTTTGGCAGAATGACATTTAATAATTAATCAGAAAAGGTTCAGGAGTCTTTTCAAGGTTTTAATACATTTTATATTTATGAAATAATATAACACTTTCTACATTGCAATGAGGGAACTCTGATGTACAGTGTTTGCAGAATTGTATCTACCTGTGTATATTACACCAGGATAGGGTGATGCGGGGGCGTTATGTGCACTGGCCCACTGGTGTGTGATGGGCGGAGCCATGATAGAAGAGCCAGGCAGGAAGTGATCCATGGTTGAATGTGTCGTATATGAGAAGACCTTTTTTTTTGTTGGGTGGTAGGGACTGTGGTCATGATTTTCAACAAGGGTAGCCAGATGCCAAGTACTGAACTGGACAGTCCAGTATTTCAACTGGTTGTCCAGTAAAATCTATACAAAAATACTGGACACTTAAACGTCCAGTTTGTACAGGTCCTAGAGCATCAGCAAAATAAAGGGCTAGATTACGAGTGGCACGCTTATAGTTACACGTGAGCGAAAAGGGGTTTATCGCTTCTGTTTGCGCACGTCGGGTGTATCACTCTGATTACAAGTTGAAAATAAATACGATTGCTTGAGCGCAATTGAAGTTAACACTCATTGGGATAGCGCATCCTCAGAGCTCTGTTTAACTGTTTTGCAAAACAAAAAAAGAGTCACAGAACACATAAAAAAAGACAATACAAAGTGCACTTACACAGATGGATATGTATATGGGTGTACATATGTACTGTATTTATATGTGTATATACAGGTATGTATTTACAGACATATATACACATATAAATACATATGTATATATATATATATATATATATATATATATATATATATATATATTGCATTGGAGACCTTTGCAGTCAAGTAGATAAAAACATGTAAAATCATATTTATACAATATTCATATTTAATAAAGTTTTATTTTGTGTATTTACTGTAAATATTTCCAATTCCAATATTTTTCCCATAGTATAGGGAATATGTTCTAAGAACTTAAAAACAGATATTCCTATATACTGTATATCTGTATATATCTATACCTATATATAATCATGTATAGATATAGGTGTAGATATCTATTGTACCAAAATACCATCAGATATATATGAATAAATATAACATATAATGCTATGTGAAGAACATTGGAATGTGAAATATTTATACTTTCATGTTGGGTTAGTGCACTTGAGAATATGCTATTGCGTTTGCGCATGAGTAGTGTTAGTTTTCCCCCCACTTTTTTTGCTCCATTGACATCTTTGGGGGAATATATTAACACGCACGCGATATCCTAAATTCAGATTTTTGCTCGTAAAAAAAAGGCCCTGTTCTATGTAGTTTGTGTGAAACCGGCAGTCAAGGGGTGGGGGAGGGTTAAATCACTTATTTGTTTGTTCTTGGTGTGTTTAAAAGGAATGTCAAGTTGAAATTTAATTTCATGATTCAAATAGGGCATGTAATTATTGACAACTTTCCAATATACTTTCAGCATCAAATTTGTTTGGTTCTCTTGGCATTCTTTGTTGAAAGTTAAATCTAGGTAGGCTCATATGCTAATTTCTAAGCCCTTGAATGCTGCCTCTTATCTCAGTGCATTTTGACAGTTTTCTCAGCTAGAAAGCACCAGTTCATGTGTGCCATGTAGATAACATTGTGCTCACCCCCATGGAGTTAATTATGAGTCAGCGCTGATTGGCTAAAATGCAAGTCTGTCAAAACAACTGAGATAAGGGGGGCCTATCTATCAAGCTACAAACGGAGCTTGACGGCCCGTGTTTCTGGTGAGTTTTCAAACTCGCCAGAAACACAAGTTATGGAGCAGCGGTCACAAAAGACCGCTGCTCCATAACCCTGTCCGCCTGCTCTGAGCAGGTGGACAAGAATCGCCGGAATTCAACCCGATCGGGTTGATTGACACCCCCTGCTGGTGGCCCATTGGCCGCGAGTCTGCAGGGGGCGGCGTTGCCTTGTGAGCTGCTGGTGCAATGCTGAATAAGGAGAATGTATTGCTCTCCGAATTCAGCAATGTCTTGCGGACCTGATCCGCACTGTCGGAGCAGGTCCGCAAGACCTTTGTTAAATTGGCCTCAAGGAGGCAGTCTGTAGAGGCTTAGATACAAGGTAATCACATAGGTAATTAATTGATTATCTATCTTTATAAACAATAAACATTTTGGTGCAGACTGTCCCTTTAACTAACAGCCAGGAGGTATATCACTGCTGTTTTATTGGCAATTGAGAACAAGCTCACTGTTCAGCTGTGAAATATATATATGACAGGGTAGAATTAGTGTGCAGCCTAGGTTGGAGTGTAAGGTAACAAATGTAAATGTCCATGACATGACCCCACCTAACACTGTTCCTTGGTCACCTGATGTTTGTCCAGAACAGCTGGCAACCCTACTTGTATCCAATGATAATCCTGCAAGATCCAGGATGGCTGGGAGGTATCATACTGCAGTACCACACGTGTGGATAAAGATGTTGTTGTTTTTTGCCAAATGACAAATTGGTTCCCTGCTCTTTTTATATAAATAGTAGAGCATTAATTATAGAGCATTTTAATGCAATATTTACTTACACCTATTGCAAATGGCAGGATTTTGTATCCTGTGTGTGGACAAGAGAGAACCTGTTCTCATACCTTTGGGCTGCTGGAGCAGCATCGACTCTCGAAATATAAGATTGCATGAGCAATCACTTGTGCAACCCCACCCTCTGCTCTCCCACAACCAATTGTGCAAGAGCAGGGCATTTCAGTCATTCCTGACAAGCGAGTCCAGATTGCCTGAGGTTGCAGACACGTTAAGAAGCAGTAGTTGCTCTGCTCTAAAATGGCTTATGCAGCTTTATAAATGGAAGCCATAGTATTTATGAGATTGAAATGTTTAAAAAGTATTTATAATTTAAAAATTTCAATTAGTATGTTAACTTTTGTTTTGTTTTATAAGCTTTATTTCACCTAAATTACAAGTTTTGCGGTATGGTGCAGTAAGGCTATACCGTTGAAAAATTGGCTATTGCGCGTGGAATGGCAGGTCTCCCGTATTACAAGTTGCGGCGGTATAGCTATACCGCATGCATTTTAGCCTGTAATGCAACGATCCATTCCACACTCAAAAAATAAATGCAGGATTTTTATAACGCGGTATTACAGGTTGTGCGGTCCGGCTAAAATGCTTGCGTTATAGGCTATACCACCCTGATCCATTCAGCGACCTGAGACCAGTAGTTAAGGATTTTGCAGAAAATGTTTTACAAAACTCATAACTAAAATGTTACCAAGTACACTAACACCCATAAACAACCTATTAAACCCTAAACCGCCATCCTCCCGCATTGCAAATACTATGTTACACCTATTAACCCCTAATCCGCTTCCCACCCACATAGTCAACACTAAATAAACCTATTTACCCCTAAACTTCTGCCCCCCACATCTCTACTATTATAATAAACATATTAACCCCTAAAATGCCGGCCTCCCACATTGCAACTACTATAATAAACCTATTAACCCCTAAACCACCGCCCCCCCACATCGCACACACTAAATTAAACTATTAACCCCTAAACCTAATACCCTCCTAATTTTAAATTACATTTACAATATAACTTTAAATAAATAAATAAAATCTTACCTGTGAAATAAAAAAAAATAAAAAAAATAAGTTTAAACTATAAAGTAACCTAACATTACTATTTTGAAACAATAAAATTAACAAAAAATAAAAAAAACTAAATTACAAATTAAAAAAATCCTAACACTACAAAAAAATTTTAAAAAATTTAAAAAAATTACATTACAAAAAATTTAAAACTCTAAAATTACGAAAAAAAGTAAACGAATTTATCAAATAAAAAATACACCTAATCTAATATCCCTATAAAAACAAAAAAGCCCCCCCAAAATAAAAAGACCCCCTAACCTAACAATAAACTACCAATAGCCCTTTAAAGGGCCTTTTGTAGGGCATTGCCCTAAGTTAAACAGCTCTTTTACCTAAAAATGACAAAATCCCCCTAACAGTAAACCCCCCACCCAACCAACCCCGCAAAATAAAAAAAACCTAAGTCTAAAATAAACTTAAGCTACCCATTGCCCCTGGTTTTAACATAACTTTTTTTCCCCCATAGATATCAAAGGAGTTGTGTTACGACGATCGCCATTCCGCAATTGCAGGTGTTAGTTTTTTTCTAACACCCTTCTCTCCACTGATGTCTATGGGGGAAAGCCTCAGGCCTTGGGTTTTGTGCGGTATGGAGCTAATCGCACCATACCCTACAACAAAAGAAGATTTTGGCTTAACTTGTAATGACAACGCTATGCAAAGTGTGATAACACTATTTTTTGCGTTATTTACGCACCAGGTATAGCGCGAAACTTGTAATCTCGCTCTTTGTTAATTCATTTTATGTATGTGTTAACTTTTTTGGTATTTGGTTTGTTTAAAACTAAATGAATACTGAATAATATATTATTATATGGTTTTTGAGTAGCTTCACACTGTGTAAACTCCACTAATATTTTGTGTAATCTAAAATTCCTGTCTATCTATCTATAATGTATCTTTGTCTTTCAGTCTGTCCTTCTTTCTTGCGTACAACCTTTCATGGTTTTGGATCTTGCCTTTACAATATTAGTTCCAGAGTCTTCCACAGATGGTCAACAGAAAGACAGTAAAATTAGAGATCATCAGGCAGATTAGATAGATAGATAGATAGATGATTGATTACATATATAGACAGACATATATATATAGATATATAGCTACAGATAGATAGATAGATAGATAGATAGATAGACTATGATAGATAGATAGATAGATAGATAGATAGATAGATAGATAGATAGAAAAACAGATTACATATATATATATATATATATATATATATATATATATCTACAAATAGATAGATAGATGATAGAAAAACAGATTACATATAAATATATATATATATATATATATATATACAAATAGATAGATAGATAGAAAAACAGATTACATATATAGACAGACATATATATAAGCACCACCTCAAATAAACACTGTATATTGACAGAATATTGTATGCTCACAATCTATACATCTACAGTATATAAAATTCCACCACTCCCAAGGGTGTTGATCAACTAAACAAAATCAAAGCTTTTTCTTATTCCCAAGTCACAACACAGAGGGTTCTTTTCCACCTCAGTAGTGATGTCTGTCATTGTATAAAGTATATGTCACAAATGGATTCTGTGCTGGTTGACCATTACAGCAAAGAAAATTGTTTAAAATAGTGGGAGGAGGGGGTCCAATGATTTCACCACTTTTGGTGGAAGATTTGCAAGTGGTTTATTAAAGAACACTCAGAAATGCACCGTCACCCACAGGGAAGAGTAGCGTACCAATATGAAGGCATTTTTTTGCCATGATGAATAATGAGTAAAAGCTGTTTACATACAAATATAATTTCTTGATTTTAAGAAAATGTGTTTCATGTCCCTTTAATAAAGGCAAATTTGAAATCTCTTACCTCCTACACTTAGAGCTAGGACACAGAACTGCACATGGATATATCACCACAATATTGGCAAAACCTATTTCAATACACGGCTAAATAAGCCCACTCTTCCCTTATTAGACTGTTAAACTCTTCTAATACTACTTCTTTGTTATAAAAACCGTTCTTCATGCTTATCTCCTCCAATTGAAACGTTATAACAGACATCTGGTTTAGGCTATTTATTGCCATTTTTTAGCACATAGACACATATATATAGAGGGGGAAAATACCCCCTTTTTTACATTATGGCAAGAGTAGACACAGACATTATTGAACCTAATAATATTGAAACACCACATATTTATGTGACTTCCAAACATGAGGATTTTTTTGACATTGATACAAGACAGGAGTACTTTGATACCATTTTTTTCTATGGCGGATGTGGTTGTGGAAAATCCTGAGGTAAAAAGACTGTTTAGAACACTGGAACATTCTCTGATCACAGATCTCAGACTAATGTGGGACACTATAGCATTCAGAAAATATATTGAAACTAAAAGAATACCCAGAGGGTTGCGTATAAAAAAATCCCTCTTTTCAATTTGACGATATAGAAGACATGGAGGAATGGAATGATGCCTTAAATAAATGTTCTTTTACTCTGTTAAACATACTTATAAAAGTTAAATACAAAAAACCGCAAAAAAATGGAGGAGGCAATTTTATTACAAAACGAAGAGTTGGAACAATTTAAAAACCATACAGAATTTTCATCTCTCAACAAGAAGATGATTGGTTCCATTGCATGATAAAGAACAGGCAGTAAGAAAAGGAGAAAAATTTCAGAGAGACAAGGAAGATTATGAGCAACTGAACGTTTATAATTGGGCGTCTATACGCCGACAACAGCGAGCTAATAAAAATAAAAACAAAAAATCTAAAGGCAATAATCCTGAGTCTCAACAAATGAGAGAAGAAGACAAGCTTTCTCCAAAATCTATCCTTAAGAAAATGGGCAAGAAAAAAACAAAAGTTATCTTTGATGCCACAGAAGGAGAGACCATCGATTCAGAAGCCTGTTTCTCAGGCACCTCCTATTCTTCCAACTTTTCTTCTCTTCTTTCTTCTCCTTCTATCTCTCCTTCCTCTTCATGTGATTTTTTACAGGAGTCCATAGAGGCGGAGAAGATGGAAGATATACGGAAGTTAGTTAGGAAGTTAGTGGTCCGCCCGAAAACACGGCTAGGATTAGCCCAACAAAAAGGAAACGACAATGATGGAGAAGTAAAAGGAAAAGGAAAACAAGCAAAGAAGGGGCATTAAGACAAAATAATTACCTCCATTGTGAAGATCCAGCAATACCTAACTATACTGATAGTGATAGTTTTAGTATAATCAATCTTTCTAAATATAGCCTCAATAATGACGAAATGAAAGTGTTATCCATGGGTTTGGGTTTTGCCCCTTCAGGAAATTTTTCCAGTTTCAATACCCTTTTGGATATAAATAAGTTTATACATAAACTAGCACTTAAAAGGTATTTTGCTCTCACAAAATCCCATGACACCCGTATTGGGGACATTGTTACACAGGATACTGTTACAGACTCTCCTATTGAAAAGACACATTTGTCCTTTGTGGATGCTCAAGCACTTGCAACTTTAACAGATCTTTATAGTGGGGAAAATGAATCATTTTTGCCTAAAAGCCTGGAGCATCCACAGAAAACAATATCAGATTTTTGCCCTATTCTCTATAGAGGAGCTATTATTAATGCTTATCAGAAAATGGTACAGGAAGATATACTTAACCTGGAAAAAAAAGTCACTACTGATGCTGCCACCTATAATCTGTCCTTTAGGGAACACTTAGCGGTCAAATACCTTCAAGATAACACTGACATAGTCATTAAAAATGCGGATAAAGGTGGCAGCATAGTAGTACTTGACAAAGAAGCTTATTTTTCTGAAGCATATAAACAGCTTAGGGACACTGATGTATATAGAGAATTAACAGGAAATCCTCTGTATTCCTATAAGAAAAAAATAGAAAAACTTGTCTTAGAAGGTGTCACTCTTGGTGTATTCAAAGATAGTGATATTACTAGTCTCATACCTGATCATCCACTTACTCCCATCTTTTACCATGTCCCCAAGGTTCATAAGGACACTTTAGACTCCCCAGGTAGACCCATTGTTTCAGGGGTGGGTTCCTTATTAGAGCCCTTGGGGGCATGGTTAGATGGAGTATTACAACCTTTAGCTAAAAAACAGCTGTCTTATCTCAAAGACATTGCCCAACTCAGTAAAATGGAAAGACAACTATTCATGGGCAGTAATTGATGTAATTGATGTTTGTGCCCTGTATACCTGTATCTCACAACATATGGGCATACAGGCTGTTGAATTTTTCTTAGACAGAGAGATGGATTTGGATGACACCTTCAAACATTATGTGGGAGATGTGTTGAGTTTCCTCCTATCTCATAACTACTTTTGGTTTGACGGTGTTTTCTATAACCAAATTTGTGGCACCGCCATGGGGGCAAAATTTGCCCCTGCTTTTGCAAACTTATATGTTTCCTGGTGGGAGCTCACCCATATATACAGTGTCTATAACCCATGGCTTAAGGACATTTTTCTATACGTCCGGCTTTATAGATGACCTGCTGGTCATTGTTAAAAAGCCCTTGGATGAAACAGAGTTCAAAAAGTTTTTGGGTTACATCAATAATAATTGTTCAATCTTAAATTTACTAGCATATATAATGCCAGAAGTGTCAACTACTTAGATTTAACTCTACAGGTCTGTGATAACAATATAGTTACAAAAACTTTTCAAAAAGATACAGCAGGTAACACAATATTACACGCCCTTTCACAACACGCCAATCATGTGATAAAGGCCATACCTCGAGGCCAATTTATCAGAATACGTAGAAATACAAAATCTGATGAAATATATGAGCTGCAATCCTTAGAGCTAAAAAATAGGTTGGTTTGTAGAGGCTATGATGAAAATATCCTTGAAAAATGTCGAAAAACATATAATGCCCCTCCAAAAAAGAATAATAATAACAAAAACTCTAACCTTAGTTTTGAGGATGCTATAGTGTTCACAACTACTTACTCTAAACAATATGATGATGTTGTTAAAATTTAAAAAAAAACATTCACGCATCTTGTTAGGTGATGATACGTTAAAACCATTTATTAACAACATTAGATATGTACCTAAAAAATCTAGGACCCTTGGACAAAAATTATCTCTTAGTTTAGTCACTAAAGATAAAATCCATAAACAAAATTGGCTATACAAAACTGGTAATTTCAGATGTGGAAAATGTAATTGCCCTATGTGTGCTCATATACAGGAGGGTAATCATTTCTCCAGTAGTTGTACAGGCAATGGTTTTGAAATTAATTTTTATGCGAACTGTGGTACCACCTTTGTGTTTTACTTACTTACCTGTAATCTGTGCCAGCTTCAATATACTGGCCAAACTTCTAGGGAGGTCCAAAAAAGGTTTAATGAACACACCAGGGATGTCAAGAATTTCAATAAAGATTCAGCAGTAGCTAATCATTTTAATGGATATCATTTTACCAATGTAGCCAATATGAATATTAAGGTTATTGATATTGCCATCACTCCCATCAGAGGAGGCAATAAATGTAAAATATTAGAAAAGAAAGAGTTATTTTGGATGCTCAAACTACAGACACGTTGCCCAACAGGCATGAATCGTGAATGTGACATTAACTATTTAATCGATAAGTAGAATGACATGTATATGTATTCATAGGTCTTGAGGTATTTATTAATTTATTAATTTATTAATTTGTTATTATTACCATCACTTTCTTGTTTTGTATCTGTTTTTTATCCATTCATGATTTGGTAACGATACTCACACAATTCAAGTTGTGTAAATATGATTTATGTATGATAATGAACTTGTTGGAATAATGAGTATTTAAAATATAGTTCATATGTGATAATGACATTTTGTTGCATATAATTTAGGTTAGATTCTTTTTGGTTTTAGTTTTTATGTATGTCATCTACGTTTCTCTCTCAGGGTTTCTTTAATTATAAACAAGCACCTGTTTTGTTTGTGTGTATTTTTTTGTATTTTTTTGTATTAACCTATCACATGTAAGATCAACCTTTATCTAGAATTAGCCTAGCACATACCTTATGTCTATGAATAAGCGCCACTAGGGGGCACGAAACGCATCAGTGGTGTATCTTCCTGCCTTTCATTTTTGTGTGTCTAAGTGTTTACAGCGTTTGTTGCTGTAATACCTATTTTGTATTTTTTAAGCCATTTTTCTAATAAACGCTGACTTTTAACCACCGATGCCTGTTTGTAGTGCCTGCCTCCCTGTTCCTACTGCACTAGTGGCTTGGTTTCGCCACGGCTACGGCATTCCGTTTCATTGGAGGTACTGAATGACCTTTACTAGCCGGGTTCATTTCCGGTTCAGAACTGTGAGAATCGGATGTTGCCTGGATCGCCTCTTTACCGTTAACATCAGACTGTTAAACTCCTTGCAAGGTGGTACCTGACACTGCCAAGGTTTAAACATTTGTCCCCTGAAGCCTTAGCTAAATACTGAAGGGGATGTCTAAAACAGAGTGGCATACTACACATATGTTGGGACTGAGACAAACAAATTAATATTATCCTACACTGGAATGTATGCTAAGATCCCCTTTGCTGCCTGTTCAATATTCCAACCCATGTTAATTGCAAGATATGGAAAACATTATTTTAGATCCTGATTAATTCAGCAAAGCAAGTAATCCCAAGGGACTGGGTGTCTGGGACAGTGGTGTCTGCAGGAAAGGAGGTAACTGTTTTGTTATATGTAATGAAAGAAGTTTTCATATAATTTAGCTCTTAATATTAAGGATTTTCTAATCAGAACTTAAAATGTGCTCTGCTGACTTTTCAAGTCTAACCATGCTGCACATCTTTCCATTATTGGCTTTAGTTGATAAAAATTGCAAAGCAAAGCATTTTTTACTAACATTATGATTGAGGCTAACCTTGTTGTCTGCAGACTTAACAAACAGACTTATTGTTTGCACATGCTTATAAAAGGTGCCTAGATTATGAGTTTTGCGCTATAGAGGGTGCGAAACGAACGCAACAAAAGTTGCGTTATTTCCCCCTCCATAGCGATGCCATTACAAGTTTCTGAAAAGCCGCCTTGTGCGTGTGATATGGTGGTGAAATTCTATTGGCTGATTTAAATAGCCAATAGCATTTCAGTAGCTCTCATCCTATTGGCTGATTTGAACAGCCAATAGGATTTCAGTAGCGCTCATCCTATTGGCTGATTTGAATTTCAAAAATCAAATCAGCCAATAGGAATGCAAGGGATGCCATTTTGAAAAGGCTCTCTTACATTGAAGATTCAGTGTATGGTGGTGACCATATAAAGAGGACGCTCCGCGTCGTATGTGTTGAAGGATGGACCCCCTCCGTGCCGCCAGGATGAAGATTGAAGATGCCACCGGGATGAAGATAGAAGATGCCGCCTGGATGAAAATAGAAGATGCCATCTGGATGGGTGAAGACCTCGCCGCCTGGATGAAGACTTCTCGCCACCTAGATGTCCTGACTTCAGAAACTGTAAATGGATCTTCAGGGGTTAGTGTTAGGTTTTTTTTTAATTCTTTTTGGGTGTTTTTTTTTTTAGATTAAGGTTTTGACTTTATGCAAAAGAGCTGAATGCCCTTTAAGGGCAATGTAAAAGAGCTGAATGCCCTTTTAAGGGCAATGCCCATACAAATGCCCTTTTCAAGGCAATGGGTAGCGTAGGTTTTTGTTAGAGTTAGGTTTTTTATTTTGGGGGTTGGTTGGGTGGTGGGTTTTACTGTTGGGGAGTCTTTGTATTTTTTACTGTTGGGGAGTCTTTGTATTTTTTTACAGGTAAAAGAGCTGATTTCTTTAGGGCAATGCCCTACAAAAGGCCCTTTTAAGGGCTATTGGTAGTTTATTGTAGGGTTTTTTTTATTTTGGGGGGCTTTTTTATTTTTATAGGGCTATTAGATTAGATGTAATTGTTTTTATTTTGGATAATTTTGTTTGTTATTTTTCATAATTTAGTGTTAGTTATTTTTTGTAATTTAGTATTTTTTATTTTTTGTAAATTTAGATTTTTTTAGTAGTGTTAGTTTTTTTTAATGTGTTATTTAGTTTATTTAATTGGTTGTTATTTTAATATTAGTATAATAGTTATGCTAGGTTAATTGTTAGTTTAAACTTAGTTTTTTTTAATTTCATAGGTAAGTTTTTATTTATTTTAAGATAGGGATATTGTAGTTTTAATTTAAAGTTAAGGAGTTGTTAGGTTTAGGGGTTAATAGTTTAATTTATTTTTTTGTGATGTGAGGGGCTGGCGGTTTAGGGGTTAATAGGTTTTATCAGTGGCTGTGATGTGGGAGGCCAGAGGTTTAGGGGTTAATAACTTTATTTTGTGACGGCAATGTCAGGGAGCAGTGGAATAGGGGTTAATAGATTTATTATAGTGTTGGCGATGTTTGGGTGTGGGGTAATAGGGGTTAATAACGTATTATAGTGGCGGCGATGTCAGGGATCGGCGGAATAGGGGTTAAAAACGTTTATTAGTGGCGGCGATGTCGGGAGTGGCCGATTAGGGGTAATAAGTTTTAAATAGTGTTTGCGATGCGAGAGGGCCTCGGTTTAGGGGTTAATAGGTAGTTTATGGGTGTTAGTGTACTTTGTAACAGTTTAGTTATGAGTTTTGTGAAACATTTTTGTGACGCAAAACTCATAACTACTGCTTTCAGATAGCGGAATGGATCATGTCAGTATAGGCTGTAACGCAAGCATTTTAGCCTCACTGCACAACTTGTAATACCAGCGCTATGGAAATCCCATGCAAAAACAAAAACATTTTTAATGCGGAATTGACGTTGCGTTACAGGCTAAAATGCTTGTGGTATAGCTATACCGACAATACACGTAATGGCTGCGTTACTGTTTTTACGCTGAAATGGCCATTTTTTCAGCGTTAAAACCGTAACGCAAAACTCGTAATCTTGGTGTATGTTTGGTATTCAGTGTTACTTGACATGACTAAGGGCAACAAGCCAAAACGTTGTCTTAATCTATGTACCATGGGGAAACTCCAATAAATTCATGGACTTTTGTACAACTTGGTGAGTGCTGCTGTCTTTTGGACTTTTTTACATTTGTCTGCAGACTTAAGCCCAGATTGGCTGGAGTTTGGCTATTGGTAAACAATTTCAGTAAAAAGAATGTTGATTGTTTTAACTTGACTGAAATATTTTTCTACAGCAACACAACAGAAATGGAAAGATATAGCTTTATTAGTTTCAAAATAAAAATGTAAAAAATAAATAAATGCAAAATAAAAAACCCAGCATGTTTATT
Source organism: Bombina bombina (assembly GCF_027579735.1). Lineage (NCBI taxonomy): Eukaryota > Metazoa > Chordata > Amphibia > Anura > Bombinatoridae > Bombina > Bombina bombina. Next base: position 1,130,721,377 of record NC_069502.1, read on the forward strand.
TCTGCTCTTTCAAAATGATTACAGAATTTGAACACAGTGTCCTTTTAAAGGGATTGTATTCACCAATTGTTATATAACTGCATGTTATAGACACTACTATAAAGAATAATATGCACAAATACTGATCTGAGACCTAGATTTGGAGTTTGGCGTTAGCCGTGAAAACCAGCGTTAGAGGCTCCTAACGCTGGTTTTAGGCTACCGCCGGTATTTGGAGTCACTCAAAATAGGGTCTAACGCTCACTTTTCAGCCGCGACTTTTCCATACCGCAGATCCCCTTACGTCAATTGCGTATCCTATCTTTTCAATGGGATTTTTCTCCGGTATTTAGAGTCGTTTCTGAAGTGAGCGTTAGACATCTAACGACAAAACTCCAGCCGCAGGAAAAAAGTCAGTAGTTAAGAGCTTTCTGGGCTAACGCCGGTTTCTAAAGCTCTTAACTACTGTACTCTAAAGTACACTAACACCCATAAACTACCTATGTACCCCTAAACCGAGGTCCCCCCACATCGCCGACACTCGAATAAATTTTTTTAACCGCTAATCTGCCGACCGCCACCTACGTTATCCTTATGTACCCCTAATCTGCTCCCCCTAACACCGCCAACCCCTGTATTATATTTATTAACCCCTAATCTGCCCCCTCAACGTCGCCTCCATCTGCCTACACTTATTAACCCCTAATCTGCCGACCGCAAAGCGCCGCCACCTACGAACAGCCAATAGAATGCAAGCTCAATCTGATTGGCTGATTGGATCAGCCAATCGGATTGAACTTGATTCTGATTGGCTGATTCCATCAGCCAATCAGAATATTCCTACCTTAATTCCGATTGGCTGATAGAATCCTATCAGCCAATCGGAATTCGAGGGACGCCATCTTGGATGACGTCCCTTAAAGGAACCGTCATTCGGCTAGTAGGCATCGGGAGAAGAGGATGTTCCGCGTCGGAGGTCTGCAAGATGGATCCGGAAGAAAGAAGATTGAAGATGCAGTTGATAGAAGACTTCATCCGGATCATGGACCTCTTCAGCTCCCGCTTGGATGAAGACTTCATCCGGATCATGGACCTCTTCAGCTCCCGCTTGGATGAAGACTTCATCCGGATCATGGACCTCTTCAGCTCCCGCTTGGATGAAGACTTCATCCGGATCATGGAAATCTTCAGCCACCCGCTTGGGCTTGGATCAGGACATCGGAGGAGCTCTTCAGGACGGATCGGTGAACCTGGCAGGGTGAAGATAAGGTAGGAAGATCTTCAGGGGCTTAGTGTTAGGTTTATTTAAGGGGGGTTTGGGTTAGATTAGGGGTATGTGGGTGGTGGGTTGTAATGTTGGGGGGGGGGTATTGTATGTTTTTTTTTACAGGCAAAAGAGCTGAACTTCTTGGGGCATGCCCCGCAAAGGGCCCTGTTCAGGGCTGGTAAGGTTAAAGAGCTTTGAACTTTAGTAATTTAGAATAGGGTAGGGCATTTTTTTATTTTGGGGGGCTTTGTTATTTTATTAGGGGGCTTAGAGTAGGTGTAATTAGTTTAAAATTGTTGTAATATTTTTCTTATGTTTGTAAATATTTTTTTATTTTTTGTAACTTAGTTCTTTTTTATTTTTTGTACTTTAGCTAGTTTATTTAATTGTATTTATTTGTAGGAATTGTATTTAATTAATTTATTGATAGTGTAGTGTTAGGTTAATTGTAGGTAATTGTAGGTAGTTTATTTAATTAATTTATTGATAGTGTAGTGTTAGGTTTAATTGTAACTTAGGTTAGTATTTATTTTACAGGTAATTTTGTAATTATTTTAACTATTTTAGCTATTAAATAGTTCTTAACTATTTAATAGCTATTGTACCTGGTTAAAATAAATACAAAGTTACCTGTAAAATAAATATAAATCCTAAAATAGCTATAATATAATTATAATTTATATTGTAGCTATATTAGGATTTATTTTACAGGTAAGTATTTATCTTTAAATAGGAATAATTTATTTAATAAGAGTTAATTAATTTCGTTAGATGTAAATTATATTTAACTTAGGGGGGTGTTAGTGTTAGGGTTAGAGTTAGCTTTAGGGGTTAATACATTTATTAGAGTAGCGGTGAGCTCCAGTCGGCAGATTAGGGGTTAATAATTGAAGTTAGGTGTCGGCGATGTTAGGGAGGGCAGATTAGGGGTTAATACTATTTATTATAGGGTTAGTGAGGCGGATTAGGGGTTAATAACTTTATTATAGTAGCGCTCAGGTCCGCTCGGCAGATTAGGGGTTAATAAGTGTAGGCAGGTGGAGGCGACGTTGTGGGGGGCAGATTAGGGGTTAATAAATATAATATAGGGGTCGGCGATGTTAGGGAAGCAGATTAGGGGTACATAGGGATAATGTAAGTAGCGGCGGTTTACGGAGCGGCAGATTAGGGGTTAATAATAATATGCAGGGGTCAGCGATAGCGGGGGCGGCAGATTAGGGGTTAATAAGTGTAAGGTTAGGGGTGTTTAGACTCGGGGTACATGTTAGAGTGTTAAGTGCAGACGTAGGAAGGGTTACCGCATAGCAAACAATGGGGCTGCGTTAGGAGCTGAACGCGGCTTTTTTGCAGGTGTTTGGGTTTTTTTCAGCTCAAACAGCTCCATTGTTTCCTATGGGGGAATTGTGCACGAGCACGTTTTTGAGGCTGGCCGCTTGCGTAAGCAACTCTGGTATCGAGAGTTGAAGCTGCGTTAAATATGCTCTACGCTCCTTTTTTGGAGCCTAACGCAGCCATTCTGTGGACTCTCAATACCAGAGTTATTTTTATGGTGCGGCCAGAAAAAAGCCGGCGTTAGTTTTTCGGGTCGTTACCGACAAAACTCCAAATCTAGCGGTAGAAATCCAGTATAAAACCTTTTAAAAACGTATTTAGAAGCTCTCAGTTAAGCACTGTTGATGAGGTAGTCTGGGACACCCACTGAAAGGGGCTGGGTAAACAAGAAGAGAAGACACCCCCCACCTCCCCCCTTCCCTGCATTTGAAAAGACAGATAACATAAACAGCAGCCTGCAGGAGTCTGTAAATGCACATATACATATGACAGTGTGGGGCTTGGTTAGGAGTCTGAAAATTAGCACAATGTTCTTAAAGTAAGAAAAAACTTTTATTTATATTTTTATAAAAACACTACCAGATGGGCTATATGAATGGATCAGCTACAAATCATTTATGCAAAGAAGAAATCTAGTGTACAATATCCCTTTAAGAGTCAGTAAATGAGTTAATATTGAACTTAAGAGGACATGGAAGTCTAAATAAGAGAGCTCATACACTTTTAATAGACTTTTCAATTTACTTCCATTATAAAACTGACTTTTATCTCTTGTTTTCCTTTGTTGAAAAGCATACTTATGTAAGCTCAAGATCTGCAATGCACTACTGTCAGCTAGCTGGTGATTGGTGGCCACACACATGCCTTTTGTCATTGGCTCACCAGATATGTAACTAGCTCTCTGTAGTGTATTGCTGCCTTTGCAGGGGTTAAACCTGCATTTATCTGTAAGCAATAGTACAGCTACAAAATGCTTTGAAAGGGACACTGAACCCAATTTTTTTTCTTTCATGATTCACATGAAATTTTAAGCAACTTTTCTAATTTACTCCTATTATGAAATTTTCTTCAATCTCTGCGTATCTTTATTTGAAATGCAAGAATGTATCTAAGCTAAGGAGCCAGCCAATTGTTTATTAGTGGGTGGATTTACCCAGGGTGCTGTCTCCTTAGCTTAGATGCCTTATTTTTCAAATAAAGATAGCAAGAGAACAAAGAAAAATTAATAATAGGAGTAAATTAGAAAGTTGCTTAAAATTTCATGCTCTATCTGAATCACAAAAAAAAATTGGGTTTAGTGTCCCTTTAACACAATAGAACATTTTCTTTTTTGCATACTATGTCCATTTAACCACAGTCTCTCCTTGCACAACATTCTGTCCTCTCTATTACATCAACATATCTGCAGACCAGAAACAGAATAAAACCAATTCGCAAGTAGAAGGCAGCCTTGAGCAGTTTGAACAAGGAAAAAAAATAATTATAGTGGTAAAGAAAATCAGATTCAGACACTTTTAATACCAACAATAAAAGAAAAAGTAAACTGAATCTCATAAAATGCTCCCAAAAAATGCCAATGACAGGTAGGATTATAACAATATTGATCATGATCATTACATATAAGGATTGGTTTTACTTGTCCTAAAATTTTACTTCTTTTTGTGTAAATCAGACATGTCTAGTTTTATTGCAGTTTTTCACAATCTTTTCCTAAGATGCTGCAAGGTTTTTTTCAGTGAATGTCTTTAAAACAGTATCACAGTACAATGCTATTTAGGTAAACACTGTGCATATGGGTAGAGGAACCAAATATATTGATTCAGTCCTAAAACATATGGATATCCATATGGAAAAATGGTTTTCTGTCCAAAAAACAAAAAAAAAAACGAGTTGCATTTTCATTTTATCCCTATATGGTGCATTTTTCTCTACTTTTGTAGAACGTTGTGAGTCTGCAGATTATATTAATATAAATTCACATGCAATGTTATCATCTTTATTTAGAAATATAAATATTGTAGTGATTACATTTTTTATGCTATTCCCATAATCCTTTTCATCACTTAATAGTTCTGAAAGTAATGGATTTTCTGGAAAAAAGAGATACTTATTACAATCAATCTTGTTGCTTTATATTCACATTGCTGCACATCTTTTCCAGAAAAAAATATACATTTTTGTGTCACTTTTCTTGAGGTGCTGTAATTGTCATATAAGACTTTATTATTCTCTTAAAGGTACAGTAAACACCATACATCGCATTTCTGTTGCCTCACTATAGAATTTCATATCAGCCAAATCCAAACATTTTAAAAACAAATCAACTTTTTTTTCTGCAGATTTTTTCTTTCAATAGCTGAACTCCACCCACAATTTGCCTCATTTGAAGGAACCGATCTCCGATTAGGTCTGCATCTGACAAAACTAGCCACTATGGGCCAGATTGCAAACTATTGTGCGCTGGTATTACAAATTGACAGCAATGTGAACACAAGCTTGTGTTTGCATTACTGTGAAGCTTGTGCTCACGAGAGCACACTTCCATAGGCTACAATGGGAGCCTCGTTCTCATGCCGTGTGACATGGCATGAGAAGTAGCGCAGCGAAGGGGGTAAGTCGTGCAGCAATGTCAGCAAATTGTAAATATATATGTATTTGAGTATATACATTTATTGTAATTCAAGCTCTACCTGACGTGCACAAAAAGCCTCCATCTAGCGAAGTTAATGCGAGAGCACAAAATAACGATCCACTCGTAATCTAGCCCATAAATTGCCAATATGCTTGATATTTAATAGCCAGGTGCTGCGCTCACTCTGTATGCTCTCTAAACCTTCATTTGTTTTTAATGAGTGAAATAAAGTTTCTATTTTTTTAAGTATTCTCTGGCGTGGATCGCATTTTCCTTTTGATGCACTGTACGCATATTCCAGAGATCCGACGCCGAGGTCCTGCTATACACCACACCTCCACTGGAAGAACCAATCCGCAACTCCCCTGTGGTAGTGACGTCATCCCGGAAGTCCCGGGCCATCTGAGGATCGACACAGGCTACGAACGCCGAAAGAGGCAGAGGAGACTCCGGAGTTTGTTTACTCTCACTAACGGTGATGGTCTCCGGTTCCAGACAAGCCAGGAAGTCCAAGGTGCAGGGTAAGAGGGCACGATAAGAGTGCCGATCTCTTTTGTCATATTGACACGCTGACAGTCACATTTTCCACTTGTTGTGATATTTGGGAGAGACTTGCAGTTTTGGCTTTTTGTTCCAATGGAATTTCAACTGAATTAGCATTACGTTGCTGTGACAAATACACAGTAGGGACTCGCACTCTACACGCTTTGGGTTTAATATTATGATATTTAATAGCACCACAGAAAATGATTAACACCAGCAATGTAAGCTCAGTGTAAGTAGATAATGGTTGCGCATCGATTGCGTTCTTTACCGTAGAGTTTTGGAATTGGGGAAAGCCCTGTGCGTATGCAAAGACAGCAGGATCTAGGATACTATATTCTGGATGCCATACACACACACACTATGAGAAGGCAAACAGTACATTACTAGAAACTTCTTTTTTATATTCCTTTATTTAAGGTGATTTATGTGTTCACTTAATTTCAAGTAAGAATTTTTAATCTCTTACGGAATATATTGGTAAAGTCTCTTATTCATATGTCAACGGATAATTTCATTTGTGGGAGATTGCCAAGAAAGTTGTATATCCAAGCCTCAAAAAAGGATGACAGTTTGATATAAACTAAGCAGGCTCTTGCTCTAAAATATGTGAGTGGAATCTTTATTCTTTCACTTTTGCTTCAAACACCTTAGACTGCTCAACCATTGTTCTCTTTTGTTAAACTATTCATTGTTTCTATTTGCTGTAGGTATATGCAGTATATATATTTATATAAATATATGTATAAGTATATGTATGTATATATAGCAAGTCTATCTGTGCCATTTTTTTAAACACATATAAACGCATAAATACACATGAATACACACGTAAACACACCACCAGCAAAAGGATTATGACTCACTGAAGGCTCAGATGAGGGGTAGCATTTTTTTAACAATAAAGTATTTTTTAATTATGGTATATACATAGTTTTTTTAGACATAATGTTATGTACAATATATATATATATATATATATATATATATATATATATTGTACATACAACAAAAGCATTGCATTGTCTACTGATTGGACAATAATGCCTCTCTTTTGATTTTCTGATCAGGCCTGTCTGTTGATTGGACCAATATACCTATCTTGCAGTTGTCTTAAACAACAGGCTATGGGGCATATGTATCAAGCTCCGAATGGAGCTTGATTCCCCGTGTTTCTGGCGAGCCTGCAGACTCGCCAGAAACAGCAGTTATGAAGCAGCGGTCACAAAGACCGCTGCTCCATAACCTGTCCGCCTCCTCTGAGCAAGCGGACAGACATCGCTGCAATTCAACCCGATCGAGTACAATCGGGTTGATTGACACCCCCCTGCTGGCGGCCGATTTGCCGCGAGTCTGCAGGGGGCGGCGTTGCACCAGCAGCTCTTGTGAGCTGCTGGTGCAATGCTGAATGCGGCAAGCGTATTGCTTGCCGTATTCAGCGAGGTCTGGCGGACCTGATCCGCACTGTTGGATCAGGTCCGCCAGACCTTAATAACTAGAGGCCTTTAACTTCACTGTAGAGATGCAAGCATGATATATTAAAACAAATAGTAGCAGGCATGATCAAGAATAATATCATACCATGTTATAAATACCTTAGTATATTATGCTTACTATCTTTCAGCACCAATAAGAAGACATAATTTTCAGCCAATCATATTCAGGCAGAGAATATTATGACCTACTGATTAGAAAAAAAATGTATTTAAATAATTGTAGTTTTAAAATAAAAAAATATTAAAGGGACATTGAACCTTGATTTTTTTTCTTTCGTGATTCAGATAGAGCATGCAATTTTAAGCAACTTTCTAATTTACTCCTATTATCAAATTTTATTAATTCTCTTGGTATCTTTATTTGAAATGTAAGAATGTAAGTTTAGATGCTGGCCCATTTTTGGTGAACAACCTGGGTTGTTCTTGCTGATTGGTGGATAAAGTCATCCACCAAAAAAAAAAGTGCTGTCCAGAGTCCTAAAACAAAAACAAGCTTAGATTCCTTCTTTTTCAAATAAAGATAGCAAGAACGCGAAGAAAAACTGATAATAGGAGTAAATTACAAAGCTGCTTAAAATTACATGCTCTATATGAATCACAAAAGAAAAATTTGGATTCAGTGTCCCTTTAAGGAAAGATTCTGGATTTTGGAATTCTGAATTTCGCTGTGTAGAATGTAGCAGTGGGAGGGTTCAGAATTATGCAGACTGCACCACAGCCTTTCATTTATTTTTTTAAATATGTGTAACAACTGAGACATGAACCAATCAGATGTATGGAATCACCGGAAGTGACGTCAGATTGGAGTTTTCGATGTATTGGCGTTCTCGATAGAACACCGGCATAGATACGCTTCGCCCCCCTTCTACTTCCTTACTCTAGCATTCGTGTCTTCAATATTGATAATGCGCATGCATTGCCTGTATGCTAAGAAGCAGGTTTGATAGATCTTATGTTTTTATTATTTAGATTTTTTTTTCCACCTCCTGAAATAGTCTGTGATAATAACTTCTTAGACCATTTGCAGCAAACCTAAACTGTCATTGGGCTTTTGTGCATAAAAAAAATCTAATTTTAAACCAGAAATCACCATTCAAAAAAAAAAAAAAAAAAAAAAAAACTTTTGCTGTTTTTTTTTTGTTTTTTTTTAAATAGACCTACCAGTTGAAGATGTGTATGAATAATTCTGTAAGCTGTATGTAAACTTTATTTTACACAAAGTCTCAAAATATTAGACATTTTTATTTATATATTATATAAATATGCCATTCATACAATATGTTTTCATTATATTATAATGAGCATTCAGCCTACATTTAACATTAATGCTTTATAGCTATTAGTACAAAAAAGGTTTGGGATTGTTTACATGCTTAATATTGTATTACTAATTCCAACATGCCAAATATAATGATTTTTTTTTTGCTTCATTACTGATGTAAGTAGACTTCTGTGATCAACAGCCAAGTCACATGCAGGAAAATGTCTATGGAATCTAAGTGCATGGTCCTGTCAATCAAATCTTTCATTTCTCTGCCCCAATAAGCTGAACCATTTCCTGAAACACATGACAAACAGTGAAGCCTAAAAAAAGGCTATAAGATTTGATGCAATATTTTGTGGCAGTCAATGGCTTATTGATTAATGAAAGTGAAATTGTACAAATTAGTTTTTTTTTTGTAAATTGTAATGAGCATTCTAGTAAAATAATATGTTTGTTGAAGCATTTTATTTCATAACAAATGAGTGTTTCTAACTGTGTTTAACATAATTTAAGTTATGCTCAAAGGTGCAGTGCATTACTCTACCCGAGCGGGACATCGCTGGTGAGCTCAGGAAATCAAGTATCACACAAATGTAGCAGAACCAGATTCTAGTCCAAAATATTTATTTAAAGGGACACTCAAGTCAAAATTAAACTTTTATGATTCAGATAGAGCAGGTAATTTTAAACAACTGGCCAATTTACTTCTATTTAAAAAATGTGTGCAGTCTTTTTATATTTACATGTTTGAGCATGTGCAAGAATTCACAGACTACACATATATGCATTTGTGATTGGCTGATTGCTGTTACATGATACAGGGGGAGAAGAAAAAGACATAACTTTGAAATTTGTCATAAAAATGTTTTCTACTCGCCGGAAACAGCAGTTAAGAAGCAGCGGTCTTAAGACCGCTGCTCCTTAACTAGTCCGCCGCCTCTGAGGCTGCGTAGAGCAATCAACCGAATCAGATATGATCGGGTTGATTGGCACCCCCTGCCATTTAAATAAATATTTTGAACTGGAATCTGGTGCTACTACATTTGTGTGATATTTGGACTTCTTATTGGGAGTTTTGATAGCGACTCCTGGTAGCGTGCACTTAGACTGGTGCTGGGCCTCAGGGATGTTTTTGTGAGCCAATCAGGAAAGCCATATGCACATGTCATGGAGCATGACTTTTCCTGCTCAATCAAGTTAAAACAGTACAAATAAGCACTAAAAAAAATTAACCAAATCCATAACCAGTGCCGGATGGGGCCGCCGGGATACCGGGCAAAATCCCAGTGGGCCGGGCTATTAGGGCCCACTGGTCGGCCGGCAGCAGCAGCGTGCACCGCCCCAGGCGAGCAGCAGAGGAGAGCACAGTCAGTCTCTACCTTCATTAAATCATCATAGGTGAGTGAGGCTGTGACTGAGCGGCTGCCGCCAGTTAGTATATCCCCATTGTCCTTTGCGTACTAAGGTTTCCATAGCTGACACTGTATATACCTCACAGACAGTCTAGTCGCCCTCCCCAAGCACCAGCGTCCAGCCTCCCCACCCCCACGCATGCTCTGCACGCCTCCAGTAGTAGAGTAAAGCTGCACACCCCACTGCATGCTGTGTGGCTGGGGGAGGTAGTGCAGACCGCCGACCGCTGTGGGTTCCAGGCCTAGCGCTGTGTGATTAAGGGCAGGCGCATGGTAAGGCCGGTGCAAACAGCTTATTTCTGGCTGCTTAATTGTTGGGGTTATGCATTATATACATTGTTAGTAGATGGGTGCTGCGATTTGAGAGACAAAGCCGGTTAGCCAAATGCCAATTAACCCCTTTGTTGCTGAAACAGCTATGCTATTGTAAAGTATAACACTATCACTAAAATACATTATGGTTGTATATCACTATATATGTGTATCACTGTATATCACTGTCATTAAAATACATTATGGTTGTATATCACTATATATGTATATCAATGTATATCACTATCATTAAAATACATTATGGTTGTATATCACTATATATGTATATCAATGTATATCACTATCATTAAAATACATTATGGTTGGTATTTAGTATATAATATACCTAGGTTACAATACTACTTAGTTTTGCAGACTTTTTATTAAAAACACTTTCAGCCTGTATTATATATAGTTGTATTTTCTCCAAATAATACATTATTTGCTATTTAGTGCACTTATACTGAATCTGTGGCATTATTTCTGGAAAGTTCCAGAATTTGTATGGGCTGGGCTGAAGGGGGCGTGGCAGGACTGGAGGGGGCGTGCCTGGGCTGGAGGGGCATGGCTGGGCCGGTCTATACAAATTTCCAGGGCCGATCTGATTTCCTAGTCCGGCCCTGTCCATAACCCAGCAAACAGACATGCACACTATGCCAATAATATCCCTATTCAAATCCCTTAAAAAGACATACACACATATTTCTAAGGTTTTGTAGCACAAAAGGTTAATTGGTCACACACTAAAAATAAGCATCACTATAAACTATTAAAATAAGTTAATACAAAATACAGGCTCTTTAACCTGTAATAAAATCCCTAAATGCCCGAAATAGCTATTTTCTTTGTCATTAATGGTGCACACTTGGGGGTAAATTTACTATTGTGCGGATGGACATGATACGATGTAGCATATGCATATCATGTCCGCCGCACATCGATAAATGCCGACATCATTGCACCAGAAATAGCTATTTTCTTCGTCATTAATGGTGCACACCTGGGGGTAAATTTACTATTGTACGGACGGACATGATACGATGTAGCGTATCATGTCCGCCGCACATCGATAAATGCCGACATCATTGCACCAGCAGTTCTGGTGCCCAAAATAGCTATTTACTTGGTCATTAATGGTGCACACTTGGGGGTAAATTTACTATTGTGCGGACAGACATGAAACAATATAGCGTATCATGTCCGCTGCACATCGATAAATGCCGACAGCATACGCTGTCTGCATTTATCAGTGCACCAGCAGTTTTGATCAACTGCTGGTGCAATACCGCCCCCTGCAGATTCGCGGCCAATCGACCGCTAGCAGGGGGTGTCAATCAGCGCGATCGTATTCGATCGGGCTGATTGCTGTCCGCCACCTCAGAGGTCTTAGGACCGTTGCTTCTTAAGTTCCGCTTCAGGCGGAACTAAAGCGGAGTGGGTCGGAAGCAGCATCCGCTGCTTCATAAATCGACCCCATAGTTTCTGGATTATGAAATGTGGGAGATTAACGATGCAGATGTAGAAAAACTGATTTTTTTTTTTAATTTTGGGGGTTTAACAATTCTGAGCTTAAGGCATATTAAAGGGACAGTTTACCCTAATTGCTTCTCCTCTTTAATTTTATCCCAATTATTAATTTTACCTGCTGGAGTGTATTAAATTGTTTACACATGCATCCATTACTTGTATTTTGGCATTTGAAATAGCTGCCTTTGTCTGTGGTATTCCTACTTATACTGAAAGTTTCTATACTTAAATATGGACTATAGAAAAGCTTTGTAAACATAGCCAGCAGATGAAATTATACTCCCAGTGGGAGTGATGAGCTATAAAATGTTAATTTTCAGTATTGGGCTTTGGTATACAGACAGAGATAATATAAAGAAGCATGTGTGTGCACAGAAAGTAATAAAATAAGGAGATCTGATTTCCCTCTAAGCACCACCCATTTTAATGGGTTGTGGTTTAAAAGCACAAAACCAGCTAATTAATATACAAAAATAGACCTAAAGAAGAAATTTCTCATACATTTTATTACTTTTAACAAGTAATTGGAAACACATTAAGGGGAAAAAATACAGTAAATATGGTACATTGTCCCTTTAATGGCAGAAGCATTATTGGATTCTAACAATACTGGCTGAAGTTTAGAAATGGTTCTGCCGAAAAGAATCGCAAGATTGTGATGAACCTCTTTCATGTAAAATTGTGTAATTTTAAATTAGTAGCACAAATGTCGTGTATTAATACTAACGATTAACTAAAAAAAAAAGCTGCATTCAATTATTAGGACATCATTATTTAACCCCTTAACGACCAAGGACGTACGCCACACGTCCTCAAAAAAAATACACTTAATGACCGAGGACGTGTGGCGTACGTACTTGGTCTGGAAAGCAGCTGGAAGCGATCCTGCTCGCTTCCAGTTGCTTTCCGGTTATTGCAGTGATGCCTCGATATTGAGGCATCCTGCAATAACCTTTTTTAGCAATCCGGTGCAGAGAGAGCCACTCTGTGGCCCTCTCTGCACCGGACATCACCGGCTAAATTCGTTGGTGGGTGGGAGCCGGTTCGGGAGGCGGGTGGCGGCCATCGATGGCCTTGATGATGTGTAGGGGGGCGGGATCGTGGGCGGGGGTGATCGGAGGCGCGCACGGGCGCGCGCGCGTGCACGGGAGGGCGGGGGCGGGCGCGTGCATGGGGAGGGAGCGGGTGGGAACCGCTACACTACAGAAAAAAAGTTTGTATTAAAATGTAAAAAGTTAATAAAAATTAGTTTTTATATATATAAAATACCTTAATCAGGGGGTGGGGGATTGATCTGTTGTGGGGGGGGGGGGGGAAGCTACACTACAGAAAAATAACATAATCATTAAAAAAAACAAATTTTTCTTGCAAACTGGGTACTGGCAGACAGCTGCCAGTACCCAAGATGGCCCCCAATAAGGCAGAGGGGGGGGGGTTAGAGAGCTGTTTTGGGGGGGATCAGGGAGGTTGGGGGCTAAGGGGGGATCCTACAAAGTAGCATATGTAAATATGCTAAAAATGTTTTTTTTTTATTTTTAAAAAACACTTTTATTTTAGTACTGGCAGACTTTCTGCCAGTACTTAAGATGGCGGGGACAATTGTGGGGTGGGGGAGGGAAGGGAGCTGTTTGGGAGGGATCAGGGGGTCTGATGTGTCAGGTGGGAGTCTGATCTCTACACTAAAGCTAAAATTAACCCTGCAAGCTCCCTACAAACTACCTAATTAACCCCTTCACTGCTAGCCATAATACACGTGTGATGCGCAGCAGCACTTAGCGGCCTTCTAATTACCAAAAAGCAACGCCAAAGTCATATATGTCTGTTATTTCTGAACAAAGGGGATCCCAGAGAACCATTTACAACCATTTGTGCCATAATTGCACATGCTGTTTGTAAATAATTTTAGTGAGAAACCTAAAATTGTGAAAAATTTAGCGTTTTTTTTTTATTTGATTGCATTTGGCGGTGAAATGGTGGCATGAAATATACCAAAATGGGCCTAGATCAATACTTGGGGTTGTCTACTACACTACACTGAAGCTAAAATTAACCCTAGAAGCTCCCTACATGCTCCCTAATTAACCCCTTCACTGCTGGGCATAATACACGTGTGGTGCGCAGTCGCATTTAGCAGCCTTCTAATTAGTAAAAAGCAAAACCAAAGCCATATATGTCTGCTATTTATGAACAAAGGGGATCCCAGAGAAGCATTTACAACCATGTATGCTATAATTGCATAAGTTTTTTGTAAATAATTTCAGTGAGAAACCTAAAGTTTGTGAAAAAAAAATTTTTTTTTTATTTGATCGCATTTGGTGGTGAAATGGTGGCATGAAATATACCAAAATGGGCCTAGATCAATACTTTGGGATGTCTTCTAAAAAAAAATATATACATGTCAATGGATATTCAGGGATTCCTGAAAGATATCAGTGTCCCAATATAACTATCGCTAATTCTGAAAAAAAGTGGTTTGGAAATAGCAAAGTGCTACTTGTATTTATGGCCCTATAACTTGCAAAAAAAGCAAAGAACATGTAAACATTGGATATTTCTAAACTAAGGACAAAATTTAGAAACTATTTAGCATATGTTTTTTTTGGTGGTTGTAGATGTATAACAGATTTTGGGGGTCAAAGATAGAAAAAGTGTGTTTTTTCCATTTTTTCCTCATATTTTATAATTTTTTTTATAGTAAATTATAAGATATGATGAAAATAATGGTATATTTTGAAAGTCCATTTAATGGCGAGAAAAACGGTATATAATATGTGTGGGTACATTAAATGAGTAAGGGGAAAATTACAGCTAAACACAAACACCGCAGAAATGTAAAAATAGCCTTGGTCCCAAACGGACAGAAAATGGAAAAGTGCTGTGGTCATTAACCCCTTAATGACCAAGGACGTACGCCACACGTCCTCAAAAAAAAGACAGTTAATGACCGAGGACGTGTGGCGTACGTCCTTGGTCTGGAAAGCAGCTGGAAGCGATCCTGCACGCTTCCAGCTGCTTTCCGGTTATTGCAGTGATGCCTCGACATCGAGGCATCCTGCAATAACCCCCCTTGGCCATCCGATGCAGAGAGAGCCACTCTGTGGCCCTCTCTGCACCGGACATCGGTGGCCGGTATCGTTGGTGGGTGGGAGCAAGTCTGGGAGGCGGGTGGTCGGCCATCGATGTGCCGAATGAAGTGGAGGGGGGCGGGATCGGGGGCGGGAGCGCGCACGGGAGCGCGCGCGTGCACGGGGGGCGGCGGGCGGGCGCGTGCACGGGGCGGGAGCGGGAGGGAACCGCTGCACTACAGAAAATAAACTGGGAAAAGTAAAACTAAATAAAGTTTTTAAAGCTGTAAATAAACAGCTAAGGGACCTGGAAGGGGTGGGGGGTTGATCTTGGGGGGGGGGGGGGAAGCTACACTACAGAAAAGATCATTTAAAAAAATAAAAAGGCACATTTTTTTTACTACACTGGGTACTGGCAGACAGCTGCCAGTACCCAAGATGGCGCCCATTAAGGCAGAGGGGGAGGGTTAGAGAGCTGTTTGGTGGGGGATCAGTGAGGCTGGGAGCTAAGGGGGGATCCTACACAGCAGCATATGTAAATATGCTAAAAAAACACAAAAAAAGCCCAAATATAGCTTTTATTTTAGTACTGGCAGAGTTTCTGCCAGTACTTAAGATGGCGGGGACAATTGTGGGGTGGGGGAGGGAAGAGAGCTGTTTGGGAGGGATCAGGGGGTCTCATGTTTCAGGTGGGAGGCTGAGCTCTACACTAAAGCTAAAATTAACCCTGCAAGCTCCCTACAAGCTACATAATTAACCCCTTCACTGCTAGCCATAATACACGTGTGAAATGCAGCGGCATTTGGCGGCCTTCTAATTACCAAAAAGCAACGCCAAAGCCATATATGTCTGCTATTTCTGAACAAAGGGGATCCCAGAGAAGCATTTACAACCATTTGTGCCATAATTGCACAAGCTGTTTGTAAATGATTTCAGTGAGAAACCTAAAATTGTGAAAAATGTAACGTTTTTTTTTAATTTGATCGCATTTGGCGGTGAAATGGTGGCATGAAATATACCAAAATTGGCCTAGATCAATACTAGGGGTTGTCTACTACACTACACTAAAGCTAAAATTATCCCTAAAGGCTCCCTACATGCTCCATAATTAACCCCTTCACTGCTGGGCATAATACACGTGTAGTGCGCAGTGGCATTTAGCAGCCTTCTAATTACTAAAAAGCAATGCCAAAGCCATATATGTCTGCTATTTCTGAACAAAGGGGATCCCAGAGAAGAATTTACAACCATTTAAGCCATAATTACACAAGCTGTTTGTAAATAATTTCAGTGAGAAACCAAAAGTTTGTGAAAAAATTAGTAAAAAAGTGAACGATTTTTTGTATTTAATCGCATTTGGCGGTGAAATGGTGGCATGAAATATACCAAAATGGGCCTAGATGAATACTTTGGGATGTCTACTAAAAAAAAATATTTACATGTCAATGGATATTCAGAGATTCCTGAAAGATATTAGTGTTCTAATGTAACTAGCGCTAATTTTGAAAAATAATGGTTTGGAAATAGCAAAGTGCTAATTGTATTTATGGCCCTATAACTTAGAAAAAAAGCAAAGAACATGTAAACATTGGGTATTTCTAAACTCAGGACAAAATTTAGAAACTATTTAGCATGGGTGTTTTTTGGTAGTTGTAGATGTGTAACAGATTTTGGGGGTCATAGTTAGAAAAAGTGTGTTTTTTTCAATTTTTTCCTCATATTTTATAATTTTTTTTATAGTAAATGATAAGATATGATGAAAATAATGGTATCTTTAGAAAGTCCATTTAATGGCGAGAAAAACGGTATATAATATGTGTGGGTACAGTAAATGAGTAAGAGGAAAATTACAGCTAAACACAAACACCGCAGAAATGTAAAAATAGCCTTGGTCCCAAACGGACAGAAAATGGAAAAGTGCTGTGGTCATTAAGGGGTTAAGGGGTTAAAGGGACACTGAACCCAAATTTTTTCTTTTGTGATTCATATAGAGCATGCAATTTTAAGCAACTTTCTAATTTACTCCTATTAACAATTTTTCTTCATTCTCTTGCTATCTTTATTTGAAAAAGAAGGCATCTAAGCTAAGGAGCCAGCCAATTTTTGGTTCAGAACCATGGACAGCACTTGTTTATTGGTGCTGTCCAATCAGCAAGGACAACCCAGGTTGTTCACCAAAAATGGGCCGGCATCTAAACTTACATTCTTGCTTTTCAAATAAAGATATCAAGAGAATGAAGAAAATTTGATAATAGGTGTAAATTAGAAAGTTGCTTAAAATTGCATGCTCTATCTGAATGACAAAAGAAAACATTTGGGTTCAGTGTCCCTTTAAGGGACATTAAACCCAATTGTTTTATTTCATGATTCTGCTAGAGACTAATGGGTTTCATGTCCCCTTAAAGGAATAGTCTAGTCAAAATTAAAGTTTCATGATTCAGATAGAGCAGACAATTTTAAGCAATTTCTAATTTACTCCTATTATCAATTTTTCCTCATTCTCTTGGTATCTTTATCTGAAAAAGCAAGAATGAAAGCTAAGGAGCCTGCCCATTTTTGGTAGCGTTTTCTGATTGGTGTATAAATGTAACCACCAATCAGCAAGCGGTACCCAGGTGCTGAACCAAAAATGAGCTGGCTCCTAAGCTTACATTAAAATAAAGATACCAAGAGAACAAAGAAAAATTCATAATAGGAGTAAATTAGAAAGTTGTTTAAAATTGCATGTTTACTATCCTATACAAGTTTAGTTAGAATATTACATTATGTGGGATCATTGAGTTATTTCAATTTGGAATCCCTTATAGAAGACTTGGAATTTCTACTGCTATATATATATATATACAGTGCCTATATAAAGTCTACACACCCCTGTTAAAATGTCAGGTTTCTGTGATGTAAAAAAATGAGACAAAGATAAATCATTTGAGAACTTTTTCCACCTTTAATGTGACCTATAAACTGTACAACTCAATTGAAAAACAAACTGAAATCTTTTAGGTAAAGGGAAATAAAAATAAAAAAATAAAATAATGTGGGTGCATAAGTGTGAACACCCTTTTATAACTGGGGATGTAGCTGTGATCAGAATTAAGCAATCACATTCAAAATCATGTTAAATAGGAGTCACTACACACCTGTCATCATTTAAAGTGCCTCTGATTAACCCCAAATAAAAGTTCAGCTGTTCTAGTAGGTCTTTCCTGACATTTTGTTAGTCGCATCCTACAGCAAAAGCCACGGTCCGCAGAGAGCTTCTAAAGCATCAGAGGGATCTTACTGTTAAAAGGTATCAGTCAGGAGAAGGGTACAAAAGAATTTACAAGGCATTAGATATACCATGGAACACAGTGAAGACAGTCATCATCAAGTGAACAAAATATGGTGCAACAGTGACATTACCAAGAACAGGATGTCCCTCCAAAATTGATGAAAAGACGAGAAGAAAACTGGTCTGGGAGGCTGCCAAGAGGCCTACAGCATCATTAAAGGAGCTGCAGGAATATCTGGCAAGTACTGGCTGTGTGGTACATGTGACAGCAATCTCCCGTATTCTTCATATGTCTGGGCTATGGGGTAGAGTGGCAAGACGGAAGCCTTTTCTTACAAAAAAAAAACATCCAAGCCCGGCTAAATTTTGCAAAAACACATCTGAAGTTTCCCAAAAGCGTGTTGCAAAAGGTGTTCTGGTCAGATGAAACCAAAGTTGAACTTTTTGGCCATAATTCCAAAAGATATGTTTGGCGCAAAAACAACACTGCATATCACCAAAAGAACACCATACCCACAGTGAAGCATGGTGGTGTCAGCATCATGCTTTGGGGCTGTTTTTCTTCAGCTGGAACGGGGGCCTTAGTCAAAGTAGATGGAATAATGAACAGTTCCAAATACCAGACAATATTGGCACAAAACCTTCAGGCTTCTGCTAGAAAGCTGAACATGAAGAGGAACTTCATCTTTCAGCATGACAACGACCCAAAGCATACATCCAAATCAACAAAGGAATGGCTTCAACAGAAGAAGATTAAAGTTTTGGGATGGCCCAGCCAGAGCCCAGACCTGAATCCAATTCAAAATCTGTGGGGTGATCTGAAGAGGGCTGTGCACAGGAGATGCCCTCGCATTCTGACAGCTTTAGAGTGTTTTTGCAAAGAAGAGTGGGCAAATCTTGTCAAGTCAAGATGTGCCATGCTGAAAAACGTATACCCAAAAAGACTGAGTGCTGTAATAAAATCAAAAGGTGCTTCAATAAAGTATTAGTTTAAGGGTGTTTACACTTATGCAACCATATTATTTTAGTTTTTTAGTTTTATTTCCCTTTACCTAAAAGATTTCAGTTTGTTTTTCAATTGAGTTGTACAGTTTATAGGTCACATTAAAGGGGGAAAAAGATCTGAAATGATTTATCTTTGTCTAATTTTTTTACATCACAGAAACCTGACATTTTAACAGGGGTGTGTAGACTTTTTATATCCACTGTGTGTGTGTATATATATATATATATATATATATATATATATATATATATATATATATGAGTTTTCCATCTATGTTACAATTTCCTGTTGTCTAATATGGTAAATATTTTTTTTTTTACAATTTAAATACAATTTATGTCACATATTCTGATTGGTTGTGGTTTGGACCACATTAATTTAGATAAATTATGCTCAATACAGTGGGTCATAAGGTTACATAAAGCGCTATAGTAACTATAGTATTCCTCCTGAACTCACTTTGCTTTGTATATAAATTTGCGTATAGTGTTTTCATTTATATTTTATTTGTTTCCCCCACCCAGACTTGTGTTGTATTTACTGTATTGCCATGATGTTATGTATACTCTGTCGTTCAGGACAATTTTGTTGTTATTCCAATGTGCCTCATAGGAAATTATCTTTTTTTTTCTTTCAGTGCACACATCTTGCAATATTCCTAGCCTAGATGTTGCTCTGTAGTATGCTTACCTTCCATATGCTCCGCAATCTATTATGATTAATTTATTATGATAATTAACCATGCTGTTTCAATCATGAGAGTATGTGACAAGTCATGATTGGTCATTACACATGTGGGCACACCAATCTTTTAACCAATGTGGTAGCTCTTTACCCTTTTTAAATGTGTGTATAACTCAGTCACAGTAGGCTATGACTACAGCTACAAGCCGAAATGCGAAAGCCGTTTTGTGCTGCGCCCCGTTTGTTTGTGACAATTTGGTTGCTTCACATTCGTTAGGACTTTTTAATTTTAGATATTGAATAAAGTTGTGGAATTTTATATTGCAAGACAACTCTTCTTCCTGAATGTTTAATTTTGACTAGACTATTCCTTTAATATTCATTTAATTGTCATGTTTTAGTTTTGCTTTAGTCACATAACTTTTTACTGCTGTAAACATTTTTTTTTCTATTTGTTTTTATGTGTTTAGTTAAAGGGACACTGAAGCCAAAATTAAACTTTCATGATTTGATTCATGTAGATCAGTGATGGCAAACCTTGGCAATCCAGATGTTTCAGAACTACAGTTCAACTAGACTGCAGAGTGCTTAAGCATCATGGGAAATGTAGTTCTGAAACATCTGGAGTGCCAAGGTTCGCCATTACTGATATAGATCATGCAGTTATAATCAAATTATGCATAATCGAATTCTGTGCAGACTTTCTGAGGCATGTGCAAGAGTTTACAGTATATTCATATGAGTCTGTGATTGGCTGGCAGCTGTCACATGATACAGAGGGCTGGCAAATATCAGTACATTTTGAAATTTGTCAGAAAGAAAACTACTTATTTAAAATGCCTTTTTTTTCTCTGGAAGCCAGGAGACTTAACCTGATGGGAAAGTTACAGGAAAGACAGTGGAGCAGAGATCCCAAACCATGACAATCCCACAATATGCTCTGACATTCTAAATTATAGTTTTTCAACTTCAATATACTTAAAGGGACAGTATACACTAATTTTCATATACAGTAACTGCATGACACTACTATAAAGAATAAGATGCACAGATACTGATATAAAAATCCAGTATAAAATGGTTTAAAAACTTACTTAGAAGCTTTCAGTTTAGATCTGTTGAAAAGGCAGTTGGAAAGCCCACTGCAAGTGAGAAATAAGACACTCCCCCCCCTTCGTTTGCATATGAAAAGACCCTTTACACAAACAGGAGCAAGCTGGAGAAGGTAGCTGACGGTATTCAAATAAAACTTTGGGGCTTGGTTAGGGGTCTGAAAATCAGAGCAATGTTCTTTAAAAATAAGCAAAATTACACATTTTTTAAAAAAACTTTATGGGCTTTATAAATAGATCATCTACAAAACATTTATGCAAAGAAAAAATGAGTGTATAATGTCCCTTTAATTGGAAGCCAGATACAACTTCCCCCTACTATAATTTGTCAAAACAAAAATCTGACAGATTTCTAAACCTAAAATGGGCTGGCTCCTAAGCATCACATTCCTGCTTTTTAAAAAAAAAAAAAAAAAAAAAAAAAAGATAGCAAGAGAGCAAAGAAAAATTCATAATAGGAGTAAATTAAAAAGTTGCCTAAAATTGCATGCTCTATCTGAATCATGAAAAAAAATATGTTTTTTTTTTATCCCTTTAAGAGCATTGTATTACTGCATTAGAATGTTTGAATTTCAAGAACACCAGTACTCTTAACAAATTCTTTTATAAAATGCCTCCAAATTCAAGAAGAACAGAAAAACAAGACAATTAATATCTGTCAATTCACAGCAGCCCTGTCTCATCAACAGCATTTACATGGGTTGAAAAAATAAGACTTTATCCAAAGCTGTTGCTGTAAAGAGTATAGTCATTTCATAGCTATTTCTGCTGGAGGATTCAGAACAGAAGATAGTAACTGCTTCAAAAAACAGCACATGTTTGCAGAGACAGTGCGGTCAAGTGGTCAGGAGCCGAGCTGATGTTAATTAGCAATGAAATGAGGAATGAACTAGCATTAGCCCTGAGACTAATCAATGAGAAAATCACTCCGAGCAGGCTGTTTAATGAAGTACTATACAGCTGTTTATTTTTAGTCTGTTTCAGCTAGACAACAAAATCCCTATTAATTAAAAAAAAAAATCTTTGTATAATTTATTTTCTGCAGCCAGTGGTGTGTCTGCTTTTGTTTCTAATCTTTATTGCTACAATCTAAACAATTTAACTAACATTTAATAAATACTCTGTATACTGAAATTTTCAGGTTAGAAGCAAAAGGATGGAATTTTCATACCAACTTGCAGCCTGTGCCATAGAACTATATTTTGTCAGCTCATAAGAGAGCAAACGTAACAATGTTCATATATAAACAGGGCTTGATTAATGATTTTGTGCATAACTCTCAAACATTACTTCCAAGAAATATACAGGTTGGAGCTGTTTGTAAAATGTGATGGACCAATTATTATATTTTATGCTGAAGTGCTGAATGGCTAAGAAAATATTTTTACAAATTAAGTATATGTAACAGAATAAATACAGAACTTTATTATAGAAAAGTTAGTTAGGTATATAGGTAGATACGAACACATATACAGAAATCTACATACACACACAAATATGGGGATGTTTTTACATTCGTATAGATGACACACTTATTAGCTGCTATATCAGATAAGGAGAATACACTGTAAGATACGCTTTCACTTTGACATATTGACACAATTTTCAGCAGTGTATGGGTTTGTCTTCATTTACAAGTATCCTCTGCAGTTTCAACAAAAACTGAGATTGACAAGTGTGCACTTGGAGTGGTTGATATAAATGGTCTGTGCACAGTGAAAAGAGTATACTACCAATCAGCACCTAAGTTCACCACTGCTGTTTTAAAACTATTTTGGATAACAACTTGGATAAGATAAACCTGTTTAATCTTGGGTTGCATGTTTGTGCATAACTGATACTCAAGGATCACTTGTTTACTGCTTGAATAGGACAAATCCCATAGCTTTGTTTGTTGACAGGGACACACACTACAAAGCACGGGGGGGGGGGGGGGGGGGGGCAAATTATGGACAAAACAGAAATGTCTCAGTCTCTAGAAACCCACAAATGGCTACAATTCTTTTTCAAGTATTGAGAATAATTATGGGCCAGATTACGAGTGGAGTGCAAATGCTTGTGCCTGAGCAATAAGGGGTTTATCGTGGGGGGGTTGGCACTAGTCAGGCTTACTGCTCGTATTGCGAGTTTAAAGTAACCAGAGCTCTGAAGTTGCGGTATTCATTCTAGTGTAAATGCGCTCAAGCAACCGTGATTTACGCTAGAATGATTACAGAGACTTCAGAGCTCGGATTAAATGTTTTGCAAAAATAAACAGTTGCTCAAAACACATTTAAAACTAAATTTAAAAAAGTATAGTTACACTCATAATAACACTATCTAATAAAAATGATTTTAAACAAATATTGCACACGAAAGTTATAAGGGCTCAAAGATATGAGGTCTCAAGTGAAAGAAAAAAAAAAGGCAGACACAGGGCTTTAGCACTGAGATACGAACAGTGCATATACATGTGTATATATATATATATATATATATATATATATATATATATATATATATATAAAGTTTTATTAGTTCATAGGTTCAGTCAACGTTTCGGTCCTTGCAGGGACCTTTGTCAAGACTGTTCTCAGAAATCCTCAGTGTCTCACCGCTGACCACTTGACACTGAGGATTTCCGAGAACAGTCTTGACAAAGGTCCCTGCAAGGACCGAAACGTTGACTGAACCTATGAACTAATAAAACTTTTTTTGCTAATTAAGACCTGTGAGTGTCTCTTCTTTTGAGAAGTTTCTACCTACCTACCATACCTACCTACCATAGAGTGCACCCAGGCAATACCACTAACAGTGAGTGCTTGGATCCCACAACTAGTATATATATGAACGTCCTAGGTTAAGCTTTCATACTAAAAATACCAAGAGAACAAAGCAAAATTGGTGATAAAAGTAAATTGGAAAATTGTTTAAAATTGCATGCCCTATCTTAATCATGAAAGTTTATTTTGGCCTAGACTGTCCCTTTAACAATTTTTTTTATTTGATCACATTTGGCGGTAAAATGGTGGCATGAAAAATACCAAAATGGACCTAGATCAATACTTTGGGTTGCCTACTAAAAAAAATATATAGTTTTGATAAGTAAATATAAAAAAGGCTCTATTTCTGTTTAAATGTAGTGATGGCAAAAATGCTAAAAAATGCTCTGGTCTTTTGGGGAAGTTTTTGTCTGAAATGCCCAGTCCTTAAGAGGTTAATATGTGTTAGTATCCTATTAGCCTTAGAAGCTGCTGCCCTGCATTGTGCACCCATGTTATCTATTACTTCTACAAAATCCCTTTCCTCCTCTATTTGGCTAAGTCTAGTTCAATTTCAATAATAGGTTGCCTGCTTATTTTTAATTCCAAAATGTAGTACCTTGCCTTTTCCAGTATTAAATATAATTTTCCATTTACCTACCCATTCTTCTAATTTTTGTAAAGAAAGTTCATCCTGCCCTGCCCTAATGACCTTACACAACTTTGTATCATCTGCAAAAATAGAGATGTTCCTATTTAATCCTTGCTCCAAGTCATTAATAAAAATATTAAAAAGATCAGTACTGATCCCTGGGGGATTCCCCTGATTACCATTGTCCAATCTGAGTATGATCCATTTACTACTACTCGTTGCTCCCTGTCTTTTATCTAGTTATTTATCTATGAGCTAACATTTTCAGCTATTCCCAGTCCCTTAATATTGTATATTAATATCTCAAAGGACACTGTATCGAACGCCTTTACAATATGCAAGTATATAAAATCAACTGATTTCCCCTTATCTATATTTTTACTTACTTCATCGTAGAATCTAATTAGATTAGTTTGACATGATCTATTTCTCAAAAAAACATGCTTATTTGAACTCATAATATTGTTTACACAAATATACTTATCAAAATAATCCCTTATAATCCCTTCAAATAACTTTTCCACTATTAATGTCAGACTAACTGGTCTATAGCTTCCTGGATCAGCCCTGCTTCCCTTTTTAAAGAGTGGCATCGCATCAGCTTTACACCAGTCCTGGTGTATTATGTCTGAGGATAATTGAGTCTTGAAAATTAAGAGTAGAGGTTTGGCCATAACAGTGCTAAGTTCCTGTAAAACCCTTGGGTGTATTCCATCTGGGCCTGGAGTTTTATTTACCTTAATAGTATTCATTTTTTCCCTGATATTCTCTAGAGATAACCCAGTTAATTTTATGGGTGTGTATGTTCTAGTTTGTTTCACAGTATCTCCCATTGGCTCCTCTCTTGTGTATACAGAAGAAAAATACTGGTTTAGTTCCTCAGCCTTCTCCCTGTCACTGTTAATCATGCTACCCTTCACAAATTTTAATGTACCTATGTTGTCCTTCTTAGATGTTTTTATCTATGTACTTAAAAAGCTTTTAGGGTTTGACTTAGAATCCTTTGCAATTAATCTTTCATTTTCAATTTTGGCTAATTTGATTGCTTTTTTTGCATGCTTTGTTACATTCCTTATATGCTTAGTATATTGAGTCTGTACTATTTTATTTGTATAATTTAAATGTGCTATGTTTTTTCCAAATTTCTCTTAACATATTTTTATTTAGCCACATTGGCTTTATTTATTTTACTTTTATAACAATGTGGTATGTGTTGATATGTAGCTATCTCCATTAGCTGTATTACTAGTTTCATTGGCCCAGTTTATGTTGGGATAGTTAAAATCTCCCATAATTGCAGCACTGTTATTATTAGCAGCCTTTATTATTTGCATTAGTAATTTAGTTGTTCCATGTCACTAATGTTGGGGGGCTTGTAGCATGTTCCTAGCAATATTTTTTTAGGATTTTTACCCCCACTCCTTATTTCAACCCACAGAGTTGTAGGTTTAAGGTCAGGTTTAAAATACATGCAAATTCCTCCACCCCTTTTAGTACTCTTATCCCTCCTAAATAAAGTATAACCCTCTCAGTTAAATGCCCAATCATATGAATCATTCCACCAAGTTTCAGTTATACTGATTATATCATAGTCCTTTTCTGCAACTAAGAGCTCCAGTTAACTCATTTTACCCATCATGCTTCTTGCATTTGCTTTCATACATTAATTGTAATATGTTTTAAGTATTTCTAAATAGATATTACTATATATATATCTGTATATCTATACCTATATATATAATCATGTATAATCAAGTATAAGTATATATTGTATAAAAAAACCCCATCATATATACAGTATATAGAAATATGTATTTATGAATAAATAGAAGATATTCTGCTATGTGAAGAACATTGGAATGTGAAATATTCATATTTTCATGTCAGGTTAGCGCACATGAGAATATGCGATCAGTTTTGTGCGAGAGTGAGGTGTTTTTTTTTCTCCATTGACTTCTACAGGGGAATACGTGAAAGCACACACAATATTCTTACCGGCTTTTGCGCTCATCAGGTTAGCGATCATACAAAAAAGGTTTACTCTCAACTTTCGCTACCCGATGAGCAAAAAAAGCTTACTTCTAATGCAGTTAACACTTGAGCAGAAGCATTAGTTAGCGCTCCACTTGTAATCTGGACCTATATGTGTTGGAAAAACAGTAGGGTTAAGAAGAAGTCAAAAGAAATACCTATAAAATACTTCATAAAAAAATAATGACAAAAACAAAATATGCAATATATTCGGCTAGATTTAGAGTTTGGCGTTAGCCGTCAAAACCAGCGTTAGAGGCTCCTAACGCTGGTTTTGGGCTACCGCTGGTATTTGGAGTCTTGTAGGTAAGGGTCTAACGCTCACTTTGCAGCCACGACTTTTCCATACCGCAGATCCCCCTACGCCATTTGCGTATCCTATCTTTTCAATAAGATCTTCCTAACGCCGGTATTTAGAGTCTTGGCTGAAGTGAGTGTTAGAATTCTACCGACAAAACTCCAGCCGCAGAAAAAAGTCAGTAGTTAAGAGCTTTCTGGGCTAACGCCGGTTCATAAAGCTCTTAACTACTGTGCTCTAAAGTACACTAACACCCATAAACTACCTATGTACCCCTAAACCGAGGTCCCCCCACATCGCCGCCACTCTTTAAAAATTTTTTAACCCCTACGTTATACTTATGTACCCCTAATCTGCTGCCCCTAACACCGCCGACCCCTATATTATATTTATTAACCCCTAATCTGCCCCCCACAACGTCGCCGCCAGCTACCTACAATAATTAACCCCTAATCTGCCGACCGGACCTCACCGCTACTATAATAAAGTTATTAACCCCTAATCCGCCTCACTCCCGCCTCAATAACCCTATAAGAAATAGTATTAACCCCTAATCTGCCCTCCCTAACATCGCCGACACCTAACTTCAATTATTAACCCCTAATCTGCCGACCGGACCTCACCGCTACTCTAATAAATGTATTAACCCCTAAAGCTAAGTCTAACCCTAACACTAACACCCCCCTAAATTAAATATAATTTAAATCTAACAAAAAAAATTAACTCTTATTAAATAAATTATTCCTATTTAAAGATAAATACTTACCTGTAAAATAAACCCTAATATAGCTACAATATAACGAATAATTATATTGTAGCTATTTTAGGATTAATATTTATTTTACAGGCAACTTTGTAATTATTTTAACAAGGTACAATAGCTATTAAATAGTAAATAACTATTTAATAGCTACCTAGTTAAAATAATTACAAAATTACCTGTAAAATAAATCCTAACCTAAGTTACAATTAAACCTAAAACTACACTATCAATAAATTACTTAAATAAAATACCTACAATTATCTACAATTAAACCTAACACTACACTATCAATAAATTAATTAAATACAATACCTACAAATAAATACAATTAAATAAACTAACTAAAGTACAAAAAATAAAAAAGAACTAAGTTACAAAAAATAAAAAAATATTTACAAACATTAGAAAAATATTACAACCCACCACCCACATACCCCTAATCTAACCCAAACCCCCCTTAAATAAACCTAACACTAAGCCCCTGAAGATCTCCCTACCTTGTCTTCACCACACCGGGTTCACCGATCGGTCCAGAAGAGCCTCCGATGTCTTCATCCAAGCCCAAGCGGGGGCTGAAGAGTGACGTCCATCCTCCGGCTGAAGTCTTGATCCAAGCGGCGAATGAAGAAGTCCATCTTCGGGCAGAAATCTTCCTCCTATCCGGGCAGAAGAGGACATCCGGACCGGCAAACATCTTCATCCAGGCGGCATCTTCTATGTTCTTCCATCTGATGACGAGCGGCTGATCTTGAAGACCTCCGGCGCGGATCCACCCTCTTCGTTCGACGTCCAACTGAAGAATGAAGGTTCCTTTAAGGGACGTCATCCAAGATGGCGTCCCTCGAATTCCGATTGGCTGATAGGATTCTATCAGATTGAGCTCGCATTCTATTGGCTGATTGGAACAGCCAATAGAATGCGAGCTCAATCTGATTGGCTGATCCAATCAGCCAATCGGATTGAACTTGAATCTGAACCTTCATTCTTCAGTTGGACGTCGAACGAAGAGGATGGATCCGTGCCGGAGGTCTTCAAGATCAGCCGCTCGTCATCGGATGGAAGAACATAGAAGATGCTGCCTGGATGAAGATGTTTGCCGGTCCGGATGTCCTCTTCTGCCCGGATAGGATGAAGATTTCTGCCCGAAGATGGACTTCTTCATTTGCCGCTTGGATCAAGACATCAGCCGGAGGATGGACGTCACTCTTCAGCCCCCGCTTGGGCTTGGATGAAGACATCGGAGGCTATTCTGGACCGATCGGTGAACCCGGTGTGGTGAAGACAAGGTAGGGAGATCTTCAGGGGCTTAGTGTTAGGTTTATTTAAGGGGGCTTTGGGTTAGATTAGGGGTATGTGGGTGGTGGGTTGTAATGTTGGGGGGGGGTATTGTATGTTTTTTACAGGCAAAAGAGCTGAATTCTTTGGGGCATGCCCCGCAAATGGCCCTTTTAAGGGCTGGTAAGGTAAAAGAGCTTTTCTATTTTAATTTTAGAATAGGGTAGGGCATTTTTTTATTTTGGGGGGCTTTGTTATTTTATTAGGGGGCTTAGAGTAGGTGTAATTAGTTTAAAATTGTTGTAATATTTTTCTAATGTTTGTAAATATTTTTTTATTTTTTGTAACTTAGTTCTTTTTTATTTTTTGTACTTTAGTTAGTTTATTTAATTGTATTTATTTGTAGGTATTGTATTTAATTAATTTATTGATAGTGTAGTGTTAGGTTTAATTGTAGATAATTGTAGGTATTTTATTTAAGTAATTTATTGATAGTGTAGTGTAGTGTTAGGTTTAATTGTAACTTAGGTTAGGATTTATTTTACAGGTAATTTTGTAATTATTTTAACTAGGTAGCTATTAAATAGTTATTAACTATTTAATAGCTATTGTACCTGGTTAAAATAATTACAAAGTTGCCTGTAAAATAAATATTAATCCTAAAATAGCTACAATATAATTATTCGTTATATTGTAGCTATATTAGGGTTTATTTTACAGGTAAGTATTTATCTTTAAATAGGAATACTTTATTTAATAAGAGTTAATTTATTTAGTTAGATTTAAATTATATTTAATTTAGGGGGGGTGTTAGTGTTAGGGTTAGACTTAGCTTTAGGGGTTAATAAATTTAATAGAGTAGCGGTGAGTTCCTGTCGGCAGATTAGGGGTTAATACTTGAAGTTAGGTGTCGGTGATGTTAGGGAGGGCAGATTAGGGGTTAATACTATTTATTATAGGGTTAGTGAGGCGGGAGTGAGGCGGATTAGGGGTTAATACATTTATTATAGTAGCAGTGAGGTCCGGTCGGCAGATTAGGGGTTAATAATTGTAGGTAGGTGGCAACGACGTTGGGGGCGGCAGATTAGCGGTTAATAAATATAATATAGGGGTCGGCGGGGGTTAGGGGCAGCAGATTAGGGGTACATAGCTATAACGTAGGTTGCGGCGGTGTATGGAGCGGCAGATTAGGGGTTAATAATAAAATGCAGGTATCAGCGATAGTGGGGACGGCAGATTAGAGGTTAATAATAATATGCAGGGGTCAGCGATAGCGGGGGCGGCAGATTAGGGGTTAATAAGTGTAAGGTTAGGGGTGTTTAGACTCGGGGTTCATGTTAGGGTGTTAGTTGCAGACTTAGGAAGAGTTTCCCCATAGGAAACAATGGGGCTGCGTTAGGAGCTGAACGCTGCTTTTTTGCAGGTGTTAGGTTTTTTTTCAGCTCAAACTGTCCCATTGTTTCCTATGGGGGAATCGTGCACGAGCACGTTTTTGAAGCTGGCCGCGTCCTTAAGCACCACTGGTATTGAGAGTTGCAGTGGCTGTAAATTATGCTCTACGCTCCTTTTTTGGAGCCTAACGCAGCCATTCTGTGAACTCTAAATACCAGCGGTATTTAAAAGGTGCGGCCAGAAAAAAGCATGCGTAGCTAACGCACCCCTTCTAACGCAAAACTCCAAATCTAGGCGATTGTTTTTTAATTGATTTTGTCAGCTTTCCCAGTCATTTATTGTGATTCTCCTACTGTCCCAGAGAAGCTAGAGTCTGCACCACTCCCTCTAAAGAGGGTGTCATTTATTTAGCTTAATTACAGTGATAATAATAATTACTCCCCTTGCATACTTGCATATGCTAAAGTACACTATGCAGACTTTAGGACAGGGTACCCTTTTAAATTTGTGCTTATTACATATACGGCCAATTAAGGATTTATATATATATACACAGAATATATATATATATATATATATATATATATATATATATATATACACAAACATACACACACATGTATATATATACTTAATTTTATATATAAATATATATATATATATATATATATAAATATATATTATACATATATGTTTAAATAACTTTCCCTTAAATTACTAAATAACCCTCTAAAAGTCCTGAAAACCCATCTGTCTCAAACAGCAAACACTGTACCTCTGGCAGTCACTTTAAAGAGATAAGGCACTGGATTGCTTGAAGACTTGCCAGTCAGGTGAAACATTAGTTGCTCTTCATACTGTGACCATCACAGAGTACTGTAATATATCCGATTCAAGCAGGTCATTAAATCATCACCCAGAAGTCACCCGGGCAACTTGTTAGTAAAGAGTTTCCCGTCTTCAGTTCAATGGGAAGAATTTTTGGAGTAGCAAAGTAAATAACTTAAAATAGCTACAAGAGCTATTTGTTGTTCTTTATAGGTTTAGAAAAATTAAATAAATAAGTTACCAGCACAGTGTATGATCATTTATACCAGGATCTATGCTTGTCATATAAGTTATAGTTTTACATCTTAAAGTGAGGTTTTATAGAAGTCAGACTTTTTCAATTACAAGTATTGTTTGATGGTACAAAAGATAATTGTGTTATAGCTTATTGTACATACCACTGAGTTTGGTAGATATCTTAAACAGATATAAAACATTTTTAGAATATAATATAAAATATGTCATCATTTGTATTAAAAACTTTGCAAAAAGTTTTGTCCAGACACCTTTCCTATTGGATTTAGTTGAAATCTTTTGGATTAACAGCAGTAACATGAATGAAAAGTTAAATTTAGGCTTGTGCATTTGTTTCATTACAAATGCAAATTCATAACCAAAATATGGATATTGCTTTCATTTTCACAAAACAAACATCTGAATGAATGCACTAACTAATTTAAAGAAATTCATTAGTTTGCATTCCTTTTCTTTAAGTTAGCTTTAAAAGGTTAAATACTTAAAGGGATAAGAAACTCAAAATCTTTCTTTTTATGATTCAGTTATAACATTTATTTTTAAATATCTTTCCAATTTGCTTCTATTATCAATTTGTCTTCATTCTCTTGGTATCCTTTGTTGAAGGAGCAGCAATGCACAACTGGGAAATTGGAAAGCTGTTTAAAATTGTATGCTCTATCTGAATCAAAAAAGAAATATTTTGGGTTTCATATCCCTTTAACTGTAGCGCATTGAAGAGCCACACTTATCCCATCACTTTTTCACAGAGCCCCTGTGCTAATAGGAGGCTTAGTGTGGCAGCTCTCCTTTAGCGCAGGTTCTAGGATCCACCATCTAAACCTCCTATTAGAGCAGCCTGCGGCTTTGTGAAGAAGGGTCAGGATTAGCGCAGCTCTATAGTGCGCCATAGGTAAGTATAAGGCTACAGGTGAACTTTTTCAGCTGTAGCAAAGGAACGTTTAATGAAAACAAATGTAAATATTCCCTAAATATTTAGTATACTTTCCGTTTTAAACAAAGTGAACATCGAATAGTGCAGCAGATGAATATTCAGAAAACTAATTTTTCCTAATATTCGTTCCAAAAGATTAATCTGAAACAATTTTTTCGTTGCTGCACAAATCTATTAACCTTGGTGGACTTGAGTCTTTTTTCAACCTATGTACAGTTGTATTCAAAATTATTCAAGCCCTATTGCAAATCAGGTTTATTGTCAAAATTAATAGACTTTAGGCTGTTGGCAATGAACAAATCAAACAAAAGCAATTGAAATAGCTCAACACAACAAATGCTTCAAGTTGTTTTTCCCAAATTCAACTGAAAATCCAACTTTTAATTAATTATGTAGTAGCAAAATTATTCAACCCCTTCATGGCAAGCATTATTAGTAGTTAGTAGAGTTTGCTACCAATGGCTGTGTGGAATAAAACAGTGTTCTGCCCTTTCATTTCTAAAAGGAACTGAAAAGCTCACAATTTCCGAATGGAATTCCAGGAAAAGGGGACAAAATAAATAATGAAAGTATATTGCAGAGTTTTGTTTATATATACGATTTATCATTTTATATTTCCATCTTAAGGTGTTTAATGCTCCTTTAATTTTGTACACAAAGCTCTCTTGTGGCACTGTATCAAATGGCTTTGGAACATCCAAGTATATTACATCAACTGATTCCCCTTTTTCAATATATTTACTTAGATAATAGATTCATCATAGAATCTAATTAGATTAATTTGACATGATCTATTTCTCATAAAACCATGCTGATTTGAACTCACAATCTTGTTTACATGAATAAACTCATCAATACAATTACTTATAATCCCTTTAAGTATCTTTCCCACTATTGATGTCAGACTAACTAGCCTATAGCTTCCTGGATCAGCCCTTCTTCCCTTTTTAAAAAGTGGCACCACATCACCTTTACATCAGTCCTGGGGTACTATGCCTGAGGATAATGAGTCTTGAAAAATTAAGAGTAGAAATTTCGCCATAACAGTGCTAAATTCACATAAAACTCTTGGGTGTATTCCATCTAGACCTGGAGTTTTATTTATCTTAATATTATCCATGTTTTCCTCATATCCTCTAGAGATAACCTAGAATGGTATGGGCTTGTATGTTCTAGTTTGTTTCAAAGTATCTCCCATTGGTTCCTCTCTTGTGTATACTGAAGAAAACAACTAGTTAAGTACCACAGCCTTCTCCCTGTCACTGTTAATCAAAGTTACCCTTTACACATTTTAATGTACCTATATTGTCCTTCGATTTTTTGCCATTTATTTACTTAAACCTTTTAGGGTTTGACTTAGAATCCTTTGCAATTTATCTTTCATTTTCAATTTTGTCTAGTTTGATTGCTTTTATTGCATGCTTTGTTACATTCATTATATATTTGGTATGTTGAGTCTGTACTATATTCTTTGAATAATTTAAATGAACAAAGAAGCATGGTAAGGGCTCTGGATCTTTGTCTTCCGCCCAGTATTGAGAAACTGCCGATATCGTTGTCCTCCGTCTGCAAAACACGCTGTGATCACTGGCCTGAAATCACAAGCTCAGCGGTCCTTTCCAGAGCAGCATGCGATCCTCACGCTGTGCTGGTCTGACAGCCTCAGATGTCCCACGGGAAACAAAAAGCACAGCGGAAAAGTTCCTCTTCAGTTGTGGGAGTCCTCACCAGCTCTCAATAATGATACAATTCAAGAAGCCAATATATAGAGTACTTAATCCTCTCTCGGTATAGATTTAAGAAAGCCAAAAGGCTGTCTCAAAAATAGACGTTTATTTGAAGCTTTAAAGTTAAAAAAGTGGTACAGGAAAGGTCAAACGCGTGACCTTTCCTGTACCACTTTTTTAACTTTAAAGCGTCAAATAAATGTCTATTTTTGAGACAGTCTTTTGGCTTTCTTATATCTATACCGAGAGAGGATTAAGTACTCTTTATATTGACTTCTTGAATAATTGAAATACCCTACGTTTTTTCCTAATTTCTCTTAACACATTTTTATTTAACCCCGTTATTATTTAACAATTTCTTTAAAGGACCAGTCAACACAGTAGATTTGCATAATCAACAAATGCAAGATAACAAGACAATGCAATAGCACTTAGTCTGAACTTCAAATAATTATTAGATTTTTTTGACAATTTTAAAAGTTATGTCTTTTTCCACTCCCCCTGTACCATGTGACAGCCATCAGCCATTTACAAATGCATACACACTTATTCTTGCACATGCTCAGTAGGAGCTTGTGACTGAAAAAGTTTAAATATAAAAAGACTGTGCACATTTAGTTAATGGAAGTAAATTGGAAAGTTGTTTAAAATGGCATGCTCTAATTGAATAATGAAAGTGTCCCTTTAAGTTTTAGTTGAACCCTTATAACACTGCTTATAGAAAGTGATTTCAAATGTGACCATGTTATGATCTCTGTTACCTAAATGTTCTTTGACTTCTATGTTTGATATTATATCTGCATCATTTGATAGCACTTCATCCAATACAGCTTTATTATCAATTTGACTCCTCTATTAATTGTGAAATGAAGTCATCCCTGAAAACATTTAAAGGGACAGTCAAGTCCAAAATAAACCTTCATGACTCAGATAGGGCATGTCATTTTAAACAATTTTTCAATTTACTTTTATCATAAATTTTGCTTTGTTCTCTTGGTATTGTTAGTTGAAAGCTAAACCTAGGTAGGCTGATATGTTAATTTCCCTTGAAGGCTGCCTCTTATCTGAATTAGTTTTGAAAGTTTTTCACAACTAGAGGGCATTGGTTCATGTGTGCTATATAGATAACATTGTGCTCACTCACATGGCGTTACCTAGGAGTCAGCAATGATTGGCTAAAATGCAGGCTGTCAAAAGAACTGAAAAAAGGGGGCTTAGACACATGGTATTCACAGAGGTAAAACTGGGGAATCGGTAATAAAGGGGTTATCTATCTTTTTAAACAATAACAATTCTGGTGTAGACTGTTCCTTTAAAAATCTATCTCCCTTATCTGTATTGCTAGTTGTATTGGTCAAATTTATGTCAGGGTAGTTAAAGGGATAGTCTAGTTAAAATTAAACTTTATGATTCAGATAGAGGGGGCCAATTTATCAAGGGCCGAATGTCCCCTGATGCCTCTGTCTCCGCATGAGCCTTCAGGCTCACGGAAACAGCAGTTATGAAGCATCGGTCTTAAGACCGCTGCTCCTTAACTGTTCCGCCACCTCTGAGCAGCGGACAGCAATCAACCCGATCAGCTATGAACGGGTTGATTGACACCCCCTGCTAGCGGCCATGAATTGGCCAGATTGGCTGCAAATCTGCAGGGGGCGTCATTGCACAAGGAGTTCACTAGAACTGCTTGTGCAATGTTAAATGCTGACAGCATATACTGTTGGCATTCAGCGATGTCTGACGGACATGATACGCTACAGCTTATCATGTCGGAAAGACATTGATAAATTGATTGGTGTCTAAATGTAGCCACCAATCAGCAAGCGCTACCCAGGTGCTGAACCAAAAATGGGCCGGCTCCTGAGCTTACATTCTTGCTTTTTCAAATAAAGATTCCAAGAGAACGAATAAAAATGAATAATAGGAGTAAATTAGAAAGTTGCTTAAAATTGCATGCTCTGAGAGGAAGAGGAGGAGTCAGTGTTGAGAGAACGCTCTCCAGGCTACCATCCCCTGTAGCTGGTCCAGTGGCGGTTTTTGCATGCCAGGGCCTCCCTGGGATAAGGGAAAGATTGCTACAGCCCAGGAAAATAACAACTAGGTGTTCCCCCCGGCAGCGCAAGATGTCAGCGGCGCTAAAACCAATCTGTCCCTCCAGGAGCTTAGAGCGAAGGGCAGAATACTAACGCAAGCTCCACTATCTGTGGAGGGGCCTGAAAGAGCGAGTGTGGGCCACCCACTCACAGTTCTGCCAAGTGAGGAGGGTAAGAAGCCCCAAAGAGTGTTAATTTATACAGCCTGGACATAGTGGCAGCTAACCGACACTCACCGTACTTCTATCCACCGCAGGGGCTCTTGTGACCTAAATAGAAGAGACCGAGGCTTTGCCGGTGCCCGAGGTGAGACTCTATGGAAACAGCTGCTCATTTACTCCACCCACCGGTGTTGAGTGTGGGGGTTGAGCGGCACGGACTCCTGTCTCCTCCAATCTAACCGACGGAAAAATCTAAAGAGGAACTATCCCTGGCAGTGAAGGCGGCTCTTCCCCACCGATGTTGCGAGGTGGAGCCCGCAGCCCAGATTGTCACTCTGTTGGAAAAGGAGAACGGCAAGTGTCTCGGCAACCGGAAAAAGTGCTGTGAACCGTAGGATCCAATAACAGGCACTGAGGCCGGCAGAGTCTGATTGAAAGACCTACTCCAACTGCTTCACGAGAGCCCGACATAGAGCTTCAAGAGGAAGATGGGTGAGTGCGGGGCGGCTGTCACAGTGAGTGCACAAGCCAGCTGGCCGGTGGGGAGCAGAAACTGTAACGGGAATTGTTCAAGTTAAGAGTATAAAAGCTATGCCTAACCTAAATTCTCCTCTAGATCCATAGCTACAGCCACCGGCTAAAAAGCTATATTAAAGCACCTTAATATTAATCTTGGTAAAAATATAATTGGAGAAACCTGCAATCCCTTTTCAATTACTGGGCAAAAGAACTATTGTTTTTTCTTTTTGGTGTTTACCTTCTGCTAACACAAGAGAAGTCTGCTGAAATATCTATATAAATCAGTGGGGAAGTTTGGTGATTGCTATTGCAAAGTTGTGGATCGTGTGTTTACTGGATGATATTGAGAGGAGGGAGGTTGTGAAGTAAGAAACAGGAAAGGTTACAGAAACACACGAATGCCCATTGGAATTTGCTAATATTGAAGCAGGGGTAAAGTTTACCAGCAAACTAATGAAGGAGCTTTCAATGTTCTGGGGTCATTTATCCCTCCTGTGGATAATAAGATCCATCCTTTTTTGAACACTGTCTAGTAACTTTCCACGTTATTAGGAGCCAACTTGCCAAGAGAAGAAGAGGAGGAAGAAGGAAACTGTTGTTGGTTTTTTCCCCTTTTTTGTTGTTGTTCTTTTTTTTTTTTTCAGCTACAGATATCTAGAAGTAATAGCAGAGCTAAAAGCTGATGTTATAGATATCTGCTGGGAATAACAAATGGTCCAACTATTATAGTACCATGGTTTGTGCAATTGTAAAATATAATGTGTAGAGGTTAAGACATATGATATGGCAACTGTAATACAAACAATTCATAGACTGCAGAAACTCAAATAGGTTGAGAGGCCTTGGGATAAAGGGAAGCGAACCAATAGTTGGGGTACATTTTTACAGGATACAGTGGGGATTTTATGTTCCACTTACTCAGGAAATTCAAGTAACACTGTATATTCCTAAGGCCTAAGATAATATAAAAATGTTTTCTTGATCTGGTAGTATCAAGTAAGATTAGTCTATTCTGCCCGACGTGACAGGAGATCACTTAGGGATTACATTGAAAAAAGAAACAGAGGCACTTTTTCACCTTAGAGGTAGCGGATACATTGTAATTACAGGTTAATATTGAGGGGTTTATAGGTGAACACCCAGTTGTGAGCCGATAAAGATTAAAATCCTGCGTCCTTGATTTTCAGCACCAGAATACACTAAGCACGTTAGCATATTCTGTCCCTTAAAAGCCGAGGGGTCTTAACGTATATTGTTTTTTTTTAGCGGTAAGTCACTTAAATTTGCACTTTTTTTTTTTCACTTCTCTAGCACGTCTACGTTTTCTTCTTGTAGCGCACTCAATCTTTGATAGGGTCCAATCTATATGTACCCCCTCTAGCACTTTCCCCTGTATCACCTAACACACTTGCACGCAATTTCTTGTATGGATAAATTCATCACATCACCATTACTTACGGGCAAAAACAATTTAGGCATGGCAGCCAAAAACAAGGACCGCAGGAATAAAAACCCTCCAGGGACACCTGCAGATCTTCCTACAGAAACGACCCCCTCAAAACCTCAAAACTTATCTATCTCACATGACACGCAAAATCTCGTTGCTAATATACTAGAAGCCATCACTCCAAAATTTGATCTATTAAAGAACGAAATAAGACAGGATATCTCGCTACTGACCCTGGAGGTAAGACAATTCTCCAACAGAATTCAAGAAGCAGAGCAGAGAATTTCAGACCTAGAAGACACATCAAGTGCATATTTCTCCAAAATTGATGATAATCAATCTAAGATAACGAAACTACAATCTAGAGTCGAAGAATTAGAAAATAGATCAAGGAGGAATAATCTTAGGATTATAGGTTTGCCAGAGTCAGTTAAACAAGAGGAACTTATGCAGGTCATGACACACGTTCTGCCACAGTTATTAAAAATTCCCCCAACGCAAACACTCATTCCAATTGAAAGAGTTCACAGATTGGGGAGAGCTCCTGAGTCCTCAATTAATCTGACCAGACCTAGACCTATTGTCGCAAAATTCCTGAACTTTCAAGACAAAACGATGTTTCTTCAGTCGTATCGTAAAAACCAGCCTATTTTCCATAATGGAAATAAAATTCTGTTATTTCAGGACTTCTCAATAGAGACCTCCTTAAAGAGGAAGGAGCTCTCCCCGGTCTGTGGCAGAATGTTGAAGATGGGGTGGCAGGCCACTGTCATCTTCCCAGCCAGACTCAAACTTATGCTTGAAGGTCAAACGTTTTTTTTTTACTCAGTAGCCGAAGCTGAGAAAAAAATAGTTGAATATGGGGCTAAATGATGAATTCAGGAGAGTCAGACTAACAGCAAGAACTAAAGATAATTCAAGATATCACGCTTTTTTTTTTCTCTCCCTTTTTCCCCTCTTTCTTTCCCATCTCTTCTTTTCGCACTCCCTCTCCTCCCCCGCCCTCTTCCCCTGCGTGCGCCCCTCATTCTCTACGATTATTCTACACATAGTCAATGCCTCCTAGAGGCATAAGAATAGTGTTATGAGTAAAATCATTAAAATTACCTCATGGAATATAGGTGGAATTGTTTCACCCATTAAACGGAAAACAATCTTAGCGCACCTACAGAAAACAAATACACTCATAGCGCTACTCCAGGAAACACATCTTAATACAGAGGAATCATTAAAATTGAAATCTTCCTGGGTGGCCGAATGTATCTTTGCACCTTCGCCTAACAGGAAGAAAGGAGTTGCAATTCTTTTAGGGAAGAAATTAAGTTATGAAAAATTAGACATACTGATCGACCCGGACAGCAGATTTATAATAGTAAAATTGAAAATCTCAAATTCAATATACACCATATGTAATCTGTACGCGCCTAATATAATCGAATATGGATTCTGGGACTCTCTTCAATCAAAAATTTTGCAAATAGTGGAAGGCCATGTAATAATAGCAGGAGACTTTAATATGTCCCCACGAGCACCTCTGGACAGATTAACCCCTTAATGACCACAATGTACCCTGTATGTCACTGGTCATAAAAGGGTTTTTTCAGGACATAATAGCACAAGTCTAGCAAGAACACACTATTAATGCCCTCCCTCCAGCAGGCTTTGTGGAATAGAGCAGTCTCAACGCTGGTGGCAAGACCGCGCTTTAAAACAATCAAGTCACAAAAAAAGGCCAGGGACATACAGGGGTTAAGAAGGGGGGTGGCGCAGAAGATAAATAAAAAAGACAAATTGGAAAGTAAAATATTTAAATCTATAATGCGTAATCTTGCAGTCAGAGATATCTGGAGGGTGCAAAACCCTGATAGCAAAAGCTATACATGTTATTCCAAAACAACCAAATCATTATCAAGAATTGATCTTATATTAATTAATGATAGTCTTTCCCATAGGGGGGTTAAAGCACAAATATCAGAAATTTTGATATCCGATCATGCACCAATCACATTGACTATTCCAGAGTCAAATGCTGGCTCTAGAAGACAGGGGTTCTTTTTTCCTAAATATCTTAACAAGAACACAAAGTTTAGAGACTGGCTCAAGGAGAAGTGGGAAGATTATTTCCAAAATAACAAAGATTCAGTTTCTAGTCCAGTGATTCTATGGGAAGCAGCAAAAGCGGTACTGAGGGGAGATATAATTGCATATATGGCAAAGATAAAGAGGGAAGTTCGTTTGAGAGAGAGTCAGGTAACGGTCACGGTAACCAATGCTTATAATAGATATTTGAATCTATCCTCCGACGAGAACTGGAAGAAACTGGAAGAAATACATCAAAGCCAAGGAGGAGAGAGACACTTTCTTAACCCTTAATGCGACACAAGCGGACTTAAGATATAAATCTAATTTGTACAGGTTCGGAAATAAATCAGGCAAATTAATGGCTAAATTGGTAAAGAACTCGAGAACAATTGAAGCATTACAATTTAATAGCAAATTGCTTACCTCACCAGAGGAAATAACTAAAGCTTTTTTTCATTATTATAAATCAATTTATTTGGCTAACCCAGTAAATACAATTATAAGGGAGAGATTTTGGAAAGATATTGACATCATGAAGATATCTCCTGAATTCAACCTGGCGTTGAATGCTCCAATAACAGAGGTGGAAGTTAGTCAGGCAATTCAAGCTTTGAAAGGAGAGAAAGCGCCGGGCCCCGACTCCCTACCAAACGAATTTTATAAAAGTCTGGATAAAGCAATTACCCCCCCAACTGACTACTTTGTTTAACTATCTGTTCCAACTGAATAATCAAATACCTGCTAGCTTTCTTGCATCACACACCATCCTTATACCTAAAGCCGGTAAAGATCCACAATGCAGAGAATCCTACAGACCTATCGCATTATTGAACACGGATTATAAAATATTTGCTTCAATTCTGGCTAAAAGAATGCAAGAAGGCTTAGCTGAGATTATACATAGCGATCAAGTGGGGTTTCCCCTAAAAAGGAACTCGGCAGCTAAAATTAGACAACTTCTTTTAACTATAGATTATTTCAGAAACGGTGCAGGAAAATAATTTGAGGGCCTTCCGGACGCAGCGATAATAGCTATCGACGTGGAGAAGGCGTTCGATCGAGTTAGCCACGATCATATTCTAAACACACTAAAACAATATGGTTTTCAAGATAACTTTGTGAACCTAGTAAACAATTTATGTACTCAGGCATCAACAAAATTGGTTATGCATGGGCAAGAGTCAAAGAGTATTCGTTTAGAGCAGGGCACGAGGCAGGGCTGTCCGCTCTCCCCTCTCTTGTTCGATTAGGCAATCGAACCCCTAGCTATAAAAATTAGAAAGCATATCGAAGGTATTAAGATACAGAACCAGGAGTCAAAGGTGGCTCTATATGCGGACGATCTACTTGTATATGTTTCTAATACCCCCAGGAATATCCCAAAGCTGCTTAAGATAATTGGTCAATTCGCAGGGTATAGAATGAATAAAGAAAAAACAGAAATACTCTGGTTAAGAAAGACCGATACTTCATTCTTAAATAACCCACTTAAAACAGTTGTTGACTCATTTAGATATTTAGGGATAATAGTCTCAGCCAATCCTCAGGAATGGTATTCCTTAAACATCACCCCAACCATCGCACGTGCCATCACATTTATGAGAGATTGGCAAAATTTTCCTCTCTTTCTCTCTGGGCGTATTGCCCTATACAAAATAATAATTCTGCCAAAGATATCATATATTCTTCAAAATCTCCCGCTTATCGTTAAGATACAGGACATTAAGAAAATCAATATGGCACTTCGAAAATTCATATGGCAGTCAAGCAAACCCAGAATCTCCTTGCAGAGATTATACCTTGCAAAGCAATTCGCTGGGCTGGCTCTTCCAAACTATATCTCTATAATTTAGTTTTCTTAGGCCGAATTGCGGCAGACTGGATAGCAGAAGCCGATTATTTTACGAATAACAGGTTAGAGAATAGCATAATCTATCCTTTGAAGCCAGTATCGCTACTACATACACCAACTCATCTAATACCTAAGCAGGTGAAAAATCTTAAAACGTTGTATGCAATAATCCAGGCATGGAAAAAGATCGGTGTATTAGTAGGAGTAAATACTAACATTCCTAGATTCCAAATTTTTATAGGTAATCCAGAATTTCAAGAGGGCTCACAAGCTCTGCACTTGAAAAAATGGCAGGAACAAGGACTCAGATATGCTATACAGCTACATCATTCAGAAACAGGAATTATTAAATCTTTCCAAGAACTAAAACTGGAATTCAATCTTGGTAACCAAGATTTCTTTGCTTACCTGCAAGCTAGGCATTATACCAGTCAATTGTATA
Source organism: Bombina bombina (assembly GCF_027579735.1). Classification (NCBI taxonomy): domain Eukaryota; kingdom Metazoa; phylum Chordata; class Amphibia; order Anura; family Bombinatoridae; genus Bombina; species Bombina bombina. Next base: position 1,130,763,768 of record NC_069502.1, read on the forward strand.
ACCAATTTAACTGGAAGTGGACCTGGGGGAGATTAGAGTCGTGGCCTGCCTTGATCTCCGTGGTACTCCTATCTTAACTCCCAGAGGGGCAGCGGCAATATAGAGAAATTAGCTTTAAAATGGTCAGATCATTTATCAATGAATATTGATAAGGAAGCACAAATCAAGAGATCACTCACATTACTTCGTGATACCACTATAGCTGAAACCTGGAGAGAGTCTCACATAAGGCTTATATATCACCAGACAAAGCCTATAGATGGAACAATACTGTCTTCAATAAATGTCCAAAATGTAGTTTATTGGCCGCAGACCTATTGCATATGGTGTGGTTGTGTCCAAAAATTAAACAATTCTGGTACAGAGTTGAGTACTGGTTACGTAGAGTGGTGAAAATAAATCCTTTCACACTTACTCCCCTAACTATAATCTTTCTATCTAGTAATAAGGAGGACTTCAGAGATGCTAAAATATTAAACCTAGTTATTTTGGCCGTGAGAAACCTGATATTCAAAAAATGGAAAACTAGAGTCATACCTACATTGAATGAGGTAAAGAACTATCTTAAAAGACAATACTGGATAGAACAACTCGCTACAGACCTGAATTCAGAACGCGAAATTGTAGCTTTTTTCAGTAAATGGTCAAAATTTATCAAAAGCTTTTCCCCGGCCGAAATAGAATACATGATAACTCCATTCCAAGACTCCGAAATAGTTTTAATGGGCATATGGTAGTGGGGGGTTAGCGCGGTAGAGGGGAGGGGGGGGAGATTCAGTGTGAAGTAAGAGAAATACCTTTTTTTTTTTTTTCTTTCTTCTCCCTTCTTTCCAGGTCTCCTTTTTTTCTTTTTTCTCTCTCTTTTCTTTTTGGCTGTTATAAAGTTAAAAATACTAACAATATTTCATAAAACCAAGGCGAAGGAAGCCTAGAGATGTTATTTTATGGGTAAAAGTTAAAAGGTGGAAACGTCGTTTCCCATGAGGCACTTATGTATTTGTTAGCTTGAATAGACACAAACAGTGCAATGTTGGTTACTTGTCTCTTTTTTTTTTCTTCTTGTTTGTTTCCATGCTCTTTTTGCCTTGATTATTGTCTGGTTTATATTATTGCTGAATATGTTATATTGTTGGTTCAAAAAATTAAATAAAAAAAAAAAATGCATGCTCTATTCGAATCTGGAACGTTTAATTTTGACTAGACTATCCCTTTGTAATTTCCCATAATTACAGTACTGGTATTATTAGCAGCCTTTCCTATTTGCATTAGTAGTTGAGTTTCCTCCATATCACTTTCTGTGGGGCTTGTAGCTTGTTTCTAGTAATATTTTTTAGGAATGTTTCCCCGCTCAACCCACAGGGTCTCTACATTAGCACCTGTATGATCATAAATATCTTCCCTTATTGTAGGTTTAAGGTCAGGTTTAATATACATGCAAATTCCTCCACCCCTTTTATTACTTCTGTCCCTCCTAAATAAAGTATACCCCTCTAAGTTAACTGCCCGGTCATGTGAATCATCTCACCAGGTTTCAGTTATACTGATAATATCATGGTCTTCTTCTGCAACTAAGAGCTCCAGCTCCCCCATTTTACTCATCATGCTTCTTGCATTTGCTGTCATACATTTAATTTGCATGTGCTTTCTGCTGCTCATTGGTGCGCTTTCCTCCAAACTTTCTAATGTGACCTTTCCTAAGTGTACCCTTCTGTCATCCCTTCCTTGGAATATTCTAAGTGTGTCATATTCACAGATTCACTGTTCTGTCTGTTCGGACTGACCCCCCCCCCCCCCCTCTTTGCCTAGTTTAAAAGATTCTCTAAGCATGCTACCATCCTTCAGGTGCCTTCCATCCTTACTGTACAAGTTGTACCCAAGTGAAAATTCCGCCTTTGGCTCTAAAAAGTCAAATGCCTCATTTTTACACCATGTTTTTAACAAGGAATTAAGTGACCTTAGCACATTGCACTAGTAATAGCTCCGAAAATATTACCTTGGAGGTCCTTGCTTTAAACTTGCTATCTAACTCCCTGAAGTCATTTTTTTTAGGACACTCCATTTCCCGCTGATTCCTTAATTAGTGCCAATATGCACCATGACTGCAGGATCAGACCCAGATTCCTCTTATAATCTATCAATACGCTCCACACTATGCCTAACACAAGCCCCTGGAACACAGCAAACTGTTTTATTTAAGGGATCTGGATGACAAATTACCCTATCAACCTTCCTAATAATAGAGTCTCCTACAACCAACGTCTGCCTCAGGCCCAGACTTGTATTAGAATGTCTCTTTAAAGGGGCACTAAAGTCAAAATTAAACTTTCATGATTTAAATAGAGCATTCAGTTTTAAGAAACTCCCCAATTTACTTCCATGATAAAATTTTGCACGTCTTTTTATATGCACACTTTCTGAGCCAGCCACTACTAAGCATCTGCAATAGATCACAGTGTATATGTATCTGAGTCTGGGATTGGCGGATTGGTGTCACATGATTACAGGGTGCAGCGAACTAACATTTTGACATATGTTTAAAAAACTTATATTGCTCATTTAAAATTCAGAGTAAGTGCTATTGCATTGTCTTTGAATATGCATGGGTTTGTATTTTAATAGTCCTTTTAGGTGTTGCTCAATCCATGAAACCTTTATCTTAATATAGCTTTAAAGGGACATGAAACCCAAAAATTTTCTTTCATGATTCAGATAGAGAATACCATTTAAAACAACTTTTCAATTTACTTCTATTAGCTCATTTGCTTAATTCTTTAGATATCCTTTGTTGGAGAAATATCAATACACATGGCTGAGCCAATCACATGAGGCATTTATGTGCAGCTACCAAATAGCAGCTACTAAGCCTATCTAGATATGCTTTTCAACAAAGGATATCAAGAGAATGAAGCAAATTATATAACAGAAGCAAATTGGAAAGTTGTTTAAAATTGTATTTTCTATCTGAATCATGGAATAAACAATGTGGGTTTTATGTAATGGAAACATAAACTGGGTGCAAGTAAGTAAAAGGAGATAAAACTGCAATAAGGCTATGCTCTAATAATAATAATAATAATAATAATAATAATAATAAATATAATAATAATAAGAGAAGAAGACATAGCAAGATAAGCAGGTCTTAAGTTAATATTGCCTTTCTAAAATTACTAGACAACCTCATCAGACCAGAGAGCTTTACAGAACCGGGCCCATAGTTAAATGCATTTCTGCTCCAGAGCTGAACATAGTTGGTGATTGGTAGATATAAACATATGCCACCTGTAATTGGCTCACCAGCAGTACTCAGGTACAGACATTAATTATGTGCTAGATTACGAGAGATGCGTTTACAGTTACACACGAGCGTTAAGGGGTTCTGCTCATATTACAACTTGAAAGTAAATGACTAAAGTGCAACCTCAGAACTCTGGTTAACTGTTTCACGAAACAAAAAAAAGTGTCAAAAACACATAAAAAATACATTACAAAGTATCATTACACTCATAATAACACCACCTAATAAAAATTATAAAAAAAAAAAAAATATTGCACAAAAAAGTTATAAAGGAACAAAATATATGAGGTTTCAGGTGTTAGAAAAAAAGCAGGCAAAGGGCTTTAACAAAGAGATACATACATATACATGTCATGTGTCACTAGGGTCGGTGTCACCCGGTGCGGTAAGTTATGGTGTCACCCCCCACCCCCAGTAATGGAACAATTTCATAGAAAAGGCAAACTTCTCCAATGGACAGAAAGCAGACAAACACAAACACAAAATCACAGGCACACACACACATACAAACACTCAGGCACACAAAAACACTCGGAAACACACTCAGACATACACACACAAAAACAGACACACACAAACATTCCGACACACACAAAGACTCAGGCACACACACACAAAGACTCAGGCACACACACAAAAACACTCAGGCACACACATACACAAAAACACTCAGGAAAACACACACACAAACACTCAGACACACACACACAAACACTCAGACACACACACAAACAAAAACACTCAGACACACACACAAACATTCAGACACACACAAACACTCAGGCACACACACAAACACTCAGGCACACACACAAAAACACTCAGGCACACACACAAAAACACTCAGGCACACACATACACAAAAACACTCAGGCACACACACACACACACACACACAAAAACACTCAGGCACACACAAAAACACTCAGGCACACACACACACACACACACTCAGACACACACACATGCAAAATATGTAAACTGCACTGCATTCATTATAAAGCTCATGCCTAAAGCTACTCCCTGGCTCAGCAGAGCATCAAATGAAAGATAAGAAGAGAAGAGAGAAAAAGAGGGAGAAAGAGAGAGCACAAGAGGGGAGAGAGAGAGCAAAAGAGGGGGGAGAGAGAGCGCAAAATAGGGGGGAGAGAGAGAGCTCAAAAGAGATGGGGGAGAGAGAGTGCAAAACAGAGGGGGGAAAGAGAGCGCAAAAGAGAGAGTGGGGAGAGAGAGGGAGCAATGATTGGAACCGCGGTACTTAAAAAATTGGCCCATGTACACAGGCTTTAGGACTAGTATTTAATAAAGTGTTATACCGTGTTTGTATTGTAAATATTTCACTTTCCAATGCTCTGCACATAGGGGAATTTCTTTATGTATTTCTAAATAGATATTCCTATATAAATCTTTATATATCTATACCTATATATAATCATGTATATATATATATGTAAATATAGGAATAAATATATATTTGTGCAAAAAAAAAATCACACATATATATATATATATATATATATATATATATATATAAAAATATGAATAAATAGAGCATATTCATATTTTCATGTTGGGTTAGCGCACTTTAGAATATGATATCGTGTTTGCGCGTGTATAGAGCGTTAGGGTTTTTTCCAGTTTTCTTGCTCCTTTGACATCTATGCGAGAATTCATTATTGAACGTGCAATATTCAAAGTTCGGCTTTTTGCGACGCATGCACAAAGCTTACTTCTAGCACAGTTAACGCTCGAGCAGGAGCATTAAATAAAGCTTCATTGTAATGTGTCCCTATGTGTTTAACCTGAGTGCAATATTACATTTCTCTAACACTCTAGCACATTTACTTGTTGCACTTTTTTTTCCCTTTAAATAATTATAACTTTGCAAAAGAGAATGTATGTATTTAGTCTCCCTATGGGAATAAGTGGCAACCAGACATGGACTCCTTTCTCAGTGTGCTTAGAGGAATATGGCTACACCTCACTGATGAGGCCCAATGAAGGCCGAAACGATCGTCTGGGGTTCCTGTGTTCCTTGAACAGAGAGGAATTGACTGGTATTTCGGCGCTGGACTGACCGTAATAGGCGGGATCAGACTGATATACTACAGGAAAGTTCTACTCTGTGAAAAGCATTACTGGGCTAAAAGAAGCTGCACCCAGGTGGTAAATTGCTATAGAACAGGCTAACAATGGTATTGAGCCGGTTGTTCGTTCCTGTGAGTGCACTTCTCTCTGTATATATATATGTAAATATATATATATATATATATACAGTATATATATATATATATGTATTTATAAATAAAGTTCCACTTGTAATGTGACCCTATGTGTTTAACCTGAGTGCAATATTACATTTCCCTAACACACTAACACATTTTCTTGTTGCACTTTTTTTCCCCTTTAAATAAAAAAAAATGCAAAAGAGAATGTAGCAAAGCAATGGTGATTATCACTAATTGCTTTATTTTAGGGGGACCTGTAGAACAGCAACTGATATTACCAGCTCATGTGACACTAAAAAATAGATACATAACAGATCTGTGAAAATAATTATTTAGTAACATTTATTATCCCTTAATGGTAAAGGCGTGAGGAATATTTGACCAATTTAATTCATTTTTCACATCAGGTGCACAGGGAAAAAAACTGCCTCACCCAAGGTCAGAAACGGCTGGCATTGGGTGGCAAATATTTCTGGGTCCAGCTTCTTTCAATCGCTGAAGCAAAACATGTTTATTTGATTTGTTTATATGCCTATTAAAAAAAGCTACTTTGGGATTCTCAGAGCCAAGACTGTCATTTTTTCGGCCTCTGCTTTTTCATGGTTGCTTAGAGCTGTTTAATGCAAATACTCTTCCAATGAGAAATTTCATGCTTCTAAATTACACCCAGCTACGGACGCATGAAAGTAAAAGGTAAATAACTCTAACAAGCAATATTATCTTCCTCCTGACACTTTTCACTTGATAGGTACAGCTAAAACTATCTCAGAGGTACCATCCCCTTTTAACGGGCAGCGGTATATTTCCTGGAATATTAGTTGAGATGTTGTTATGAACAATGCGCAGGTTAAAATGTTACCTGGAGAACAAGCGAGCATTACAGCAGTTGCATAATCAAGCATGAAAATTCCATATTTAAAAAGAAAACTTACAAGTGAAGGATAAATACATTAACCTTTTGCCTGCCGCAGCAGGATACAATGCATTTTGGAGCAGTGCTTTAATTTATTTCTGTCAGTAAAGGAGTTATACTATATCTGTTTTTACTAGATAAGTAATAAATGTAAAATATTTATCAGTTCTATGCAAGGAAAATACATTTTTTAACAACACATTTGAATGTATAAATAGGAAACTATATTATACCTATTTTGTTGTTGTTGAAGAGCGTAAAGGGACATGAAACCCTAATTTTTCTTTTGTGAGTCAGATAGAGCATCCAATTTTCAATCAACTTTTTAATTTACTTACGTTATCAAATTGTCTTCATTCTCTTGGTATCCTTTGGTGAAAAGAATAACTAGGTAGGTTCAGAAGCCGGAAGCTAGCTGCTGATTAGTGGCTGTACATATATGCCTAATGTGATTGGCTTACTGATGTGTCCAGCTAGTTCCCAGTACAGCATTGATGCTCCTTCAAGAAAGGATACCAAGAGAATGAAGCAGAATGGATAATATAAGTAAATTGGAAAGTTCTTTACAAATGTATGTTCTACCTGAATCATGAAAGACTAATTTTGGGTTTCATGTCCCTTTAAAAGGAACTTAACCCCTTCCTGCCGTTAGGACATTCAATGCCGTCCTAACCACGCTTGGCTTTAGCACCGTTGGCATGGAACGTCCTAGCTGATCTGCTGTACTGAAGCCATAACAGCTTCCTAACTGGTATCGATGGCTGAAGGGCGTGCCTAGCATCACTCCCCCCTAACCCGATCCCTTTATTGAAATCACATGATCGCATGAACGATTGCATGATTTACATTTGTTACTTATTTGTTTAAAATGACAGTAGTATGGTAACTGCTCATCATGCTTGTGTTTTTTCTCCTGTACAAGTGCTGGTTAGTTAAGACCTGCATGTTCACACTGGGTGCTGCCATCTTGGAAATGAAGTCATCTTGCACACTGTGTCCAGTGTCCAGTGGAAAGATGCAGAACTAGCTTTAGTAATGGGTTCAAATAAGAAAACAGCTTTAAAGAGAATTACAGGTACAGCAGGAAAAACACTAGCATGAAGAGTAGTAGCTATATTAATGTAGCTGTTGTTTTCAGCAGTTTAATGTAACTTTAATATAAAATGGAGGCAGACACATTTGCTGTCGTCTTTATTTTACGTCTTGTATGGTTTGATATGTTGGGATTAAATCAGTGCTGGTAACTTTCAGCCTTGGGTGAATAACAAATTATCAAGTGAATGTTCAATAGTCTAAGCCTGATGTAAAAGTGGTTTTAAAATGGAATCTTAAACCAGCTTAGAGAGACATTTATTATATATCCAACCTCCCCATCCAACTACCGCCTTATTTCCCTCCTCCCTCTTGCCTCAAAGCTTCTCGAAAAACTAGTATATGCACGCCAATCCCATTTCCTTACATTAAACTCCCTCCTTGACCCACTGCAATCTGGATTTTCGCCCCCATCACTCCACAGAGACAGCAATCGTTAAGGTTACCAACAACCCAGTGGCGTCACTAGGATTGGTGTCACCCGGTGCGGTAAGTTATGGTGTCACCCCCCCCCCAGAAAGCAGACACACACAAAAACACAGGCAAACACACATACAAACACTCAGACACACTTAAAACATACTCAGATGCACACACAAACACTCGGAAACACACTCAGACACACACACAAAAACACACACACAAAAACACTGAGACACACACACAAAAACTCAGACACACACATACAAAATATGTAAACTGCACTGCATTAATTATAAAGCTCATGCCTAGAGCTGCTCCCTGGCTCAGCAGAGCATCAAATGAAAGATAAACAGAGCACTCTAAAAATAAATCACTAAAGAAAAGTTTTAGGTGCAAACTATGAAAATTCTGCTCTCTGACTCTGTTCCAAGTCTGTCAGTGCACAGCCCCGGGCCGCGTGCCTACCGCTTCTTATGGCCAATCAGCTCTGCACTCTGCCCACCCCCAGACCCCCGCCCGCCCTCCTACCTGTTCAGTGTGCACTTAGTGTACCGTAACCGTAATGGTCTGGTGGGCATCATACGTGGCTCCTTCACTTTAAAGACAGTGTCAAACAGTCATGCGGTCAGGTGCCAGGCATCCCCTCATGATTTGCCAGTTCCCGTTTAGAGAGACAGCACAGCAGTGAGTGACTCCACTGCTCCACATGTCACTGAGCAGTGAGCACAGATAGGCAGGCAGGTTTAGGCTAGCAGCGCAACTTTGTAAGCCCCACGGCATGCCCACAACATTCATAGCGAAATTGGGCAGGGGAGAAGCAAAGTACAAACAAGCAAAAGCAGCCGGGAAAACTATTTGTTGAAATTGCAGCACTGACTCAAGGGGCAAAAAAATTGTGTGTCTACATCTTCCCCAGACCCACCAATGTTCACAAATGCCAGCCCCTCTAATAAAAAAAAATCTATGCATCTCAACATTGTATTTCTTTGAATTTCAATAAAATTAAAAAAAAAAAATTTTTTTTTGGTGTCACCCCCTGGTGGGTGTCACCCGGGTGCGGCCCGCCCCCCCCCCCCTAGTGACGCCACTGCAACAACCTACTTACAGCAAAATCAAAAGGCCACTTTTCTCTGCTTATCCTCCTTGATCTGGCTGTAGCCTTTAATACTGTTGACCACCCTCTTTTGCGCCAAACCCTCCAATCCTTTGACATCTATGACACAGATCTTGTGGTTCTCTTCCTACCTGTCAAATTGTGCCTTTAGTGTAGCCTTCTCTGGGGCCTCCTCTGCCTCTTTCTGTCGGAGTGCCGCAAGGCTCTGTCCTCGGTCCCCTATTCTTCTCAATCTACACGTCATCATTAGTTTCCCTAATAAAGTGTCATGGTTTCCAAAATCATTTGTATGCCGACAACACCCAAATCTACTTCTCTGCACCAGACCTCTCTCCTTCCTTGCTAACCCGTGTCACTAACTGTCTTTCTCACATCTCTTCCTGGATGTCCTCTCACTACCTCAAGCTAAATCTCTCCAAAACTGAGCTCCTTAATTCCCCCCCCCTTCTTCCAAAATATCCACCCCCAATCTCTCTATAACTGTCGACAACTCCATCATTACTCCTACCCCGCATGCCCGATGTCTCGGGGTCACATTTGACTCAGATCTTTTTTTCACTCCTCACATTCAGTCCTGGGCTAAAGCCTGCCACTTCCACCTTAAAAACATCTCTAAAATTAAACATTTCCTTACACAAGACATAACTAAGATTTTAATCCACTCTCTCATCCTTTCCCGCCTCTATTACTGCAACTCTGTCCTCTCTGGTCTCCCCAGCTGCCACCTAGCTCCTTTACAATCCATAATGAATGCCTCTGCCAGGCTCATCTTCCATACACGTCGTTCTTCATCTGCGGCACCTCTCTGGCAATCCCTTCACTGGCTTCCTCTTGCCTCTAGGATTAAACACAAACTTCTCACTCTGACATACAAAACCTTCAACTGCACTGCTCCCTCCTATATTTCAGACCTTGTCTCCAGATACTCTCCCTCCCGTCCCCTTCACTCTGCTCATGATCTCCTACTCTCCTCCTCTCTTGTTACCTAATCACACTCCCATTTACAGGACTTCTCCAGACTGGCTCCCATCTTGTGGAACTCTCTGCCTCACTCCACAAGACTCTCCCCTAGTTTTGAAAGCTTCAAGTGCTCCCTAAAGACTCTACTGTTCAGGGATGCATACAACCTACACTAACATTTCTTTTATACCAGTTCCTCTCCTCCATTGCTATCTCCTGAACCCCCTTATCATGTATGCCTAAGAGTCCAGCAGTTTGTAGATCACCTTCTTAAGAGCTGACTACAACAGTGCAACTCTTGGCAGGGCCCTCTACCCATTGGATCCCTATATTTTTTTTGTTGTACTCCGCATTTGTTTATAGTGCTGCGGAATCTGTTGGCGCTCTAAAAATAACCAATAATAATAATAATAACCCTGCTCCAATGGTATGAAATCTGCTGCAATGCCTGATGAAAACACCCATTTATTGAAAATGCTAGGAAATGCGCTGTATTTTAATAAAATTTGTATATTAAGTTCAGTGACTGCCCACATTTTCTGCGATTATAGCACTATTCACTTACTGCAACCTAAAAGTATGATTGTTGTTACTGCAGAGAAGTGCAGTTGTCAATAGCTTGATCGTATGTGATTACAACAGCACAGCCAGTTGATGAAACACACAGTGAACCTCTTACAGATCATTGCTTGTGCTTCTCACCTTAAAGATATTTAACATTTATATAGCTGTCCTACGCTTTGAATTGAAACAAATGCTCACATATACAGATGTAGCCTAAAGTATTGGTACCCTTCCAACTTTTTAGGAAAACGCACAATTTTCTCTGAACAAGTAAAAATTTACAAAAGTATTTGGTATTCACCATTATTTATTTTAAATGTAATACTTCACTTTTGATTTATGACTTCACATATTACTTTATGCAGTAAAACAAATGAGAATGGCATAGACAAAAATATTGGTACCCTTAACCTATTATTTTGTAGCACAGCCTCTGGAGACAATAATTGCAATAGTTCTGTAGTTCTGAATAAGATTTATTTACTTTTCGACTGGGATTTTGTCCCACTCTTCTTGAGCAAACTTCTCTAGTTCTCTCGTGTTTGATAGGCGCCTTTTACCAACTGTGAGTTTCAGCTTTGTCCACACATGTTTGATAGGAATCAGATCTGGACTCATAGAAGTCTACATAGAATGGTCTAATGTTTACTTCTCAATCCTTTTTGGGTGCTTTTTGAGGTATGTTTCAGGTCATTATCCTGCTGGTCATTATCCTGCTGGAGGACCCATGACCTGCTGTAAGGTTAGGTGAAGTCCGGAATCAGACCCGAATGCTAGAATAAACTTAAATAACATGCTAGCACACTGAGTATAAACCAGGACGTGACCCCACAAAAGCCTCTGAAAACACTCACACAATAGTAGATGGAAGATGGCACACTGGTTTCAAAGTAGGAGTACTGGATAACTTGACTGCAGGAGAAGTAGGGTCAGGAATATGCGGAGTCAGACAGGTAATGATTGACAACTTGTAGTCAGGTAGGAAAGGGTTAAACAATTGCTTAGTCAGGAAAGCAGAGTTTAGTAACTTGTAATCAGGCAGATTTGGGTTTAGCCTTAGCGTAGTCAGGGAAGCAGAGTTGGCAACTTGTAATCAGGCAGGTTAGGGTTAAACAATTGTGTAGTCAGGAAAGCAGAGTTTGATAACTTGTAATCAGGCAGATTTGGGTTTAGAAATAGCGTAGTCAGGCAAGCAGAGTTGGCAACTTGTAATCAGGCAGGTTAAGGTTAAACAATTGCGTAGTCAGGAAAGCAGTTTGATAACTTGTAATAAAGCAGATTTGGGTTTAGCAATAGCGTAGACAGGCAAGCAGAGTTGGCAATTTGTAATCAGGCAGGTTAGATTAGAACAAAGTCAGACAGCAATGGTTCAATGACTTGCAAACAGGCTGATAAGGATTAGGCTTTAAACGTAATAAGACAGGCAAAAGTTCGTTACCAAGGTTCCAGGTAGTAGAATAATTCAACAAAGTAGAGTACTCACAGAAAGCCACAGAAGTACTGAAATAAACGGACACCAGGAGGTTGAGCCACCGGAATAAGAACCCTGCCTGATGTCAGCAGAGTGGGGCGGCTCAGAGTGCGCACAACGCTGCTAGGCAACGCAGCGCAGGAGACAGAAGTGCCGGAACCAGCTCAGGAGACAGAAGTACAGGAGCGGAGTGTGACAATGCCCCCCCCTTCAAGGCTTGGTAGGTAGGATGCTTCATGTGAAAAGCCTTGAAAAGAGCAGGAACATGAACATGAGAGGCAGGTTCCCAGGAACGTTCAAGAATGGGGTAACCCTTCCAATGCACCAGGTAATACAAGCGGCTGCCCCGTAACTTGGAGTTCAGGATTTGACTGACCTCGAATTTAGAAGTACCATCCACAACAAGAGGTGGAGGAGGTTTGAGTCTTCTGGAGAATCGATTTTTTACTACAGGATTGAGAAGAGACGTGAAATGCCAAATGTATCCTAAGGGTTTTGTGTAATGACACTCAGTAAGCAGAAGAACAAACTTTGGATACAATTCGGAATGGTCCAATGAATCTGGGACCTAATTTTTTACAGGGTTGTTTTAGATGAAAAAATCTGGTGGACAACCACACCTTATCTCCAGTGCGATAAAAAGGAGCTTTACAATGTTTGCGATCAGCAAACTTCTTATATTTTCTGGAAGAAAGAAGAAGAATTTGATGGATACGTTGCTAATGTCTGTAGAGGTTCTTTACGGCACGATCAGCACCGGGAACTCCAGAAGTACCAGTAGACAAAGGAAAGGTTCTAGGTTCAAATCCATAAGCAGCCTTGAAAGGAGATGTTTGTAAGGAAGAATTGAGGCGTGAGTTGTGTGCTAGTTCTGCCAAAGGAAGAAGCTGTAACCAGTTGGAGTGTTGATGGTTTACATAGTGCCTGAGGAAGGACTCCAGAGATTGGTTCATATGTTCAGTCTGACCGTTGGACTGGGGATGATGTGCAGTAGAAAGTGAAATGCTGATCCCGAACTGTTTGCAAAGAGACCTCCATAATCTAGAGACGAATTGGACTCCTCGTCCAGAAACTTTATCTTATGGAAATCCATGCAATCGGGTAACATGAAGGATGAAAAGCTCAGAGAGTTTCCGAGCGGAGGGTAGTCCTGGCAGAGGAATAAAATAGGCTGACTTGGAGAACCTGTCTACTACTACCCATATGGTCTTGTGTCCAGCAGAAGTGGGAAGATCAGTAATAAAGTCCATGGAGATGTGGGTCCAAGGGTAATGTGGTATAGGAAGTGGTTGAAGCAATCTGAAAGCCTGTTTATTAGAAGCACAAGAGTTACAAGAAGCAATGTATTTCCTAACGTGTTGTTTGAGTCTCCATAGAGTATTGTTTACCCCAGGATGTCTGGCCAGTAAACTATCATAAGCCCAATGTAGTACTTTGTAAGAAGACGGTAACTTATATTTGGCAGAACGTAGAGCCTGTAAAGGAAATGAGGATAAGAACACTGACTGGATGAAGTATGGGTTCAAAATCCAACAGAGCTGAATCAGTAGGTTGAAATTGCCTGGACAAGGCATCAGCCTTGACATTTTTGGTACCAGGAACATAGGAGAGTACAAAATTAAATCTGGAAAAGAACAAAGCCCACCGGGCCTGACGAGAGTTGAGGCGTTTAGCAGTATGGAGATACAGAAGATTCTTGTGATCAGTTAGGATGAGAAATGGCTGACTTGTACCCTCAAGCCAATGTCTCCATTCGTCTAAAGCCAGTTTTATGGCTAGTAACTCTTTGTTGCCCACGTCGTAGTTTTGTTCTGCTGGACTGAATTTCTTAGAAAAGAGCCCCACAGGATGAATCTTGCTGGTGCTAGGATTACGTTGGGAGATAATAGCTCCAGCAGCTATAGAAAAGGCATCCACTTCAAGGATAAATTGGAGATCAGGAATTGGGTGACAGAGGATAGGTGCTGAAGAAAATACTGATTTGAGAGTTTCAAAAGCCTGTAACACAGTGTTAGAACAATCTCTATAGTTTTGACCCTTCTTGGTAAGAGAAGTGAGAGGGGAAGAAATGTTAGCAAAGTCTTTTATAAACTTTCTATAGTAATTGGCAAAGCCTAGAAACCTTTGCAAGGATTTGAAGGTGGGAAGGTCTGGGCCAATTCTTTATAGCAGAAAGTTTATCGGGATCCATTTCAAATCCAGATTGGGAAATCATATAACCCAAGAAGGGAATTGAACTCAAGTGTGGCAAAAAGAAAATTCTCACGTAGTCTTTGGAGTACCAATTTTACATGGTGAAGATGTTCTTGTAATATCTTGGAGTAAATGAGTATGTCGTCAAGATAGATGATAATAAATTGGTTTAAGTAATCACTGAAGATCTCGTTTACAAAGTGTTGAAACACAGCAGGGGTGTTGCACAATCCAAACGGCATTACAAGATATTTGTAGTGGCCGAATCTTGTGTTGAATGCCGTTTTCCATTTGTCCCCTTCACGAATTTTAACCAAATTATAGGCCCCTTGAAGATCCAATTTGGAGAAAATGGATGCACCTTGGAGACGTCAAAAAGCTCAAGGATGAGAGGAAGAGGATGACTGTTTTTAACAGTAACTTGGTTAAGGGCACGATAAGACCCCCGTCTTTCTTTTCGACAAAGAAAAAACCTGCTCCTACAGGTTAGGAGGAAGGATGAATAAAACCTCTGGCCAGATTGTCCTTAATGTATTCTTCAAGTGAAATATATTCCTGAAGTGAAAGAGGATATGTTTTACCTCTAGGTAGAGGAGCTCCGGGTAATAAATCAATTGGACAGTCAAATGTCCGGTGATGAGGTAATTTTCAGCATCCTTCTTTGAAAAAACATCACAAAAGCATGGTATTGACTTGGTAATAGATCAGGGATGTCCTAAACCGCCAAGACAGAGCTAGCAGATTTGGAAGGACTCTGCAGACAGTGATTAAAACAGTTAGTGCCCCAGGCTATAAGTTCCCCTTTAGACCAAGAGAAAACAGGATCATGAAGTTGTAAACAGGGTAGTCCCAGAATCAATGGGAAAAGAGGGGAAGAGATGACATCAAAACTGATGATTTCAGAGTGTAGTATGCCCTAAGACATGAGTAGAGGCATGGTACTAAAGAAAGGGTTTTGGCTTAACTCTGCCCCTCTATCAGAAGTTAAGCCCTAGCTTTTACTGGCCGGGTAGGACAGTATTTCAACAAATGACCTTTAGTACCACAGTACAGACACAGTCCAAGCGTGCGCCTTCTAAGGCGTTCCGCTTAGGTCAACTTGATAGCTCCCTCTTCCATGGGCTCTACAGAGTCAGACGTATTGGTACTGAGGATGGATTGACTAGGAGAATGAGATGGAGGACGAAAAGTTGATTTAGGAAATGGTCTCCTTTTCCGGTCTCTCTCTTGAAGTCGCTCTGAATACCGGGAGTCAAGTTTGATACATAAGTTGATGAGGTCTTTAAGAGAATCTGGAAGATCACAAAACACCAGTTAATTTTTTAAACGTTTACAAAGTCCTTTGCAAAAAGCTGCATGTAGGGCCCCATGGTTTCACATAGTTTCAGCAGCAAGAGTCCTGAATTCAATAGCATATTGGGCTACAGAATGGGAACCTTGCCTGCTGCAGACCTTCCGGGTTTATCAAAAACTGAAGAAAATGTGGACACAAAGGAATCCACATCATTAAGCAGAGGATAATTTTTTTCTAAAAGAGGCGAAACCCAAGCCAAAGCTTTACCTTTCATGAGGGAAATCAAAAAGGTTATTTTAGAGGAAGAAGTAAAAAACACTTGAGGATTATTTCTGAAGTGTATGCAACATTGGTTAAGGAACCCGCTGCATTTTTCAGGATTTCCATCATATTTATCAGGGAGTGGGATTCTAGGAATCAATTGTCCTGCAGGTTGAGGCTGATTGTAGACAGGGTTAGAACTGGTGACAGCAGCGGCAGGGGTTGAAGAAGTTTGAGCAGGAGAGGAAAGATTATGCAAAAGTACAGTAATCTGGTCCAGTTTAGAATCCAAAGATTGTAGGTGTGCAGCATGGGTTCCAAGAAGCTGTCCTTGGAGAGTCACAGCCCTGGATACCTCAGCGGGGTCCATATTTTTGGCTTGTTTTTTACGTCAGGTTAGGTGAAGTCCAGCATCAGACCCAAATGCTAGAATGAAATAAACCAGGACCTGACCCCACGACAACAAAGTACTCACAGAATAGTAGATGGAAGATGACACACTGGTTTCAAAGTAGGAGTACTGGATAACTTGATTGCAGGAGGAGTAGGGTCAGGAATATGCAGAGTCAGACAGGCAATGATTGATTAATCATTAATGATTAATCAGGTAGGAAAGGGTTAGACAATTGCATAGTCAGGAAAGCAGAGTTTGGTAACTTGTAATCAGGCAGATTTGGTTTTAGCAATAGCATAGTTAGGCAAGCAGAGTTGGCAACTTGTAATCAGGCAGGTTATGGTTAAACAATTGCGTAGTCAGGAAAGCATAGTTTGATAACTTGTAATCAGGCAGATCTGTGTTTAGCAATAGCATAGTTAGGCAAGCAGAGTTGGCAACTTGTAATCAGGCAGGTTAGGGTTAAACAATTGCGTAGTCAGGAAAGCAGAGTTTGATAACTTGTAATCAGGCAGATTTGGGATTAGCAATAGCGTAGTCAGGCAAGCAGAGTTGGCAACTTGTAATCAGGCAGGTATGGGTTTAACAATTGAGTAGTCAGGAAAGCAGAGTTTGATAACTTGTAATCAGGCAGATTTGGGTTTAACAATAGCGTAGTCAGGCAAGCAGAGTTGGCAACTTGTAATCAGGCAGGTTAGGGTTAAACAATTGCATAGTCAAGAAAGCAGAGTTTGATAACTTGTAATCAGGCAGATTTGGGTTTAGCAATAGCGTAGTCAGGCAAGCAGAGTTGGCAACTTGTAATCAGGCAGGTTAGATTAGAACAAACAAAGTCAGACAGGAAAGGTTCAATGACTTGCAAACAGGCTGATAAGGATTAGACTTTAAATGTTGTCAGACAGGCAAAAGTTTGTTACCAAGGTTCCAGGTAGCTTCCTGACGAGAAGTGAGTTGAGTCCCACATAAAATAACAAAGCTCTCTGAAATGACCAATCTCATTGGGCAAGTGAATGTAACAGTGAGCACCTGGCACTGATAGTAACTTTTTAAAGCAAATTCAAAGCAAAATGTGGTGTTTTTAGCGTACCTTCCATCGACTTCATGTTTTGTGTACGTCTTTCTATCAATCAATGCAAAAATTGTGTTGTGTATTTTAAGACAAACTCACCATCTTATGCTTGGCGAGATGAAACAGCAAGACTTGCAGGCATAAAATACTTAAAAAATAAGCTCTTTACCTTTATGTTGTTATTTGAAATAGCTCCTTCTTGTGTTGAAACTTCCTCCTATACTTAAAATTCAATACTGTAGTAATGGTTGCAGAAAAGCTATGAAAACAAGATAATTCAGACAATATCAACCTTCCAATGGGTGGTGGTTAGAGAGAGAGAGCAGTCATTTTAAATGGTGTTCCTTCAACCAACACTAAAAATGTCAATACTGTAGCAATGACTGCAGAAAAGCTATGTAAACGAGAGACTTATGAAGATATCAACCTCCCAATGGGGAGGGGGGTTTAGAGAGAGAGACCAGTCCTTTTTAAAGGGTGTTCCTGCACCAGCTTTAAATACAATTAAACCTGTTGTTCTCCTGAATACACTTTCCCTTTAAGGTAAAATTTGCCTTTCTAGAATCCTGTGAAGGACTCTGTAGCACTGACAGATCATTTATCGATAATGTCCCAGGAATGAAGAACTTTATAAAACTGGGCCCTTAATTCTACAGCAAATGCACGTTCCACACTTAATATGAGAACAAGGTACGCTAGTATTAAATAGATAACGATAATAAAAGCTGAAATGCAGAACACAGAAATATAGTGATATGATCAAAATCCTTCTGAGAATAGCTATTAATTGAACCTTTAAATGGTTTTATTCCATACATCATAAACATACATGATTATCATTACCAACCTTTAGAGAACTGAAGGATTCTAATCACAAATCATAACTCGCAGAAATAGCTTGTAGAGATCAAGGGGCGAATCAATATCAATTACACCACATTGAAAATGCAAAATTAATATGTGAAACATGCCAGTGCTATTGAAAATTTTTGTATTAATTGTGAACTGATGGATTTAATTACATTTTGATATTTTTTTGGTGCCAATATTGATTGGCTTCCATGTGAAATATGTGTTTACAATTGGCTAGAAGTTAATATTTCACACCAATCAAACCTCTTCACTGCCAAACACATAGAGCTTGGTAATACATAGATACATTAATATATATATATATATATATATATATATATATATATATATATATATATTTATTTACATATACATATACACAGTGCCGTGCAAAAGTCTTAGGCCACCATTAAATTTGTTGTTTTATCAATGCTATAATGACCATATATAATTATTTCTCAGTCTCTTTATTAGAATAAAACCAGAAAATACAAGATATTCGTATGCTGTATTAAAAAAAAAGAAGAAAAAAAACAGCTTCTAAAGGCTAAAGTGTCTAGTATTTAGTATGACCTCCCCTTACACTTAAGCAATAACAGGTAACAAGCTCTTGTAAACCTAAATGGAATGGAGCGCTAATTAAAGGGATACTAAACCCAAATTTTTTCTTTCATGATTCAGATAGAGCATGCAAATTTAGGCAACTTTCTAATTTACTCCTATTCTTTGTTCCCTTGCTGTCTTTATTTAAAAGCAGGAATGCAAAGCTTAGGAGCTGGCCCATTTTAGGTTCAGCACCCTGGATAGTGCTTGCTTATTGGTGGCTACATTTAGCCATTAATAAGCAAGCACAAACATTATTGATAATATGAGTAAATTAGAAAGTTGCTTAAAATTGCATCATCTATCTGAATCATGAAAGAAAAAAGTTGGGTTTAGTATCCCTTTAATATCATTGCTAACACCTGTTTTTGTCCTACTATTTTTTATGTCAAAATGATTGCTGTGAAAAAAGGTCTATTACACCAGGTTTGTGCAAGACATGCTTGAGCATTACATACACATGTGGTATGAGTTTAAGTCATAGGAAGCTTGCTAATAAGACCAACTTTCAATCACATCATTCTATTAAAAATGCCAAAGATCACAGAATTTAACAGACATAAAATCATACTTTTGTATCAGCAAGGCCACTCTCAAAGGGAAAATCAACGAACAAACTGGATACTCAAGATGTGGTATTCAAGCTGTTATAAAGAGATTTGAAGAATCAGGAGAGGTCAAGGACAAAAAAAGGACCGGAAGGCCAAGAAAACTTTCAAAGTCTGAAGAAGTCCAGCAAGGACCTGGCTCAGCATCTGTAAGGTAAGTTTATGAAGAAAACTGTGAAATGTCAATTTTGATTAATTAAAGTGCCCTTGTTTTTAATAGGATTATTAAAAACCGGGCACTAATTCATCAAAATGGACCTTCACTTTAAATCTTTGCTAAAACAACAAATCTAATGGTGGCTTAAGAATTTTGCACAGTACTGTATATATATATATATATATATATATATATATATATATATATATATATATATATATATATATATATATATATATATATATATCTTTTAGAGCGTGAGCTCTTAAATGATGGCAGAATTCTGTATATAGAGGAAGAAGAAATTTTGAATAACGGACTTTAATGAAAGGAAGCCATTGTATTAAAGGGACAATAATTGTATCTTGTAAACTAACTCCTCCTAATATAGGTCAAAGGCTGACTGCTTTTATAAAACTTAAGGTCGATTTTACAGACATGTGTAGATATTTACAAGCTTCTCTGTCTGACAAAGTTGTATTTTAAAGGGACAGTGTACTGTAAAATAGTTTTTCACCTAATATGTTTCCAATGATTTGTTATATCAGCTGCAGAGTATAAATTGTATGATAAATTGCATTTTATGTACATTTTTGCGTATGAAACAGCTAGCATTGTTGTTTGAAACCACAACCTATTAAAATTAGTTGTGTTTGAACAAATCAGATCTCTTTATTGTATCTCTTGCTTTTTATATTATCTCTGTCTATAAAGCCCAGTACTTAGGTCCTGGTATTCAAAAGCATTCTGCTCAGGCAAGATGATCTAAGACATCTTGTCCGCATGAAGAGGTCTCTAAAAATGTTAGAAACACACATTTCAATTTGAATGATATTTATCTCACTATGCAGGTTTCTTGAAGTGAAGGAGCAACACCTACATTACAATATAAAGTCTAAAAACAATCCAAAAGATTTTTCATGATTTCTCTCTATGCTGGTGAGCTTTTGAATATCAGGCCCTTAGAGAGAACAATTGAAAAAAATAATTTATGTTTAAATAAAACAAAACAAATACTCAGCGCTATCTATCTATTGGGGGATTCAATGTATATATAAGATATAATATAGGTTTGCATATATAACACCTATAGAATTTTAAATTACAAAATTAGTCAAATGAAGGTTATAAAATTATAAATACAAAACATGTAAAA
The DNA here is from genome assembly GCF_027579735.1 of Bombina bombina. Classification (NCBI taxonomy): domain Eukaryota; kingdom Metazoa; phylum Chordata; class Amphibia; order Anura; family Bombinatoridae; genus Bombina; species Bombina bombina. Next base: position 1,130,784,415 of record NC_069502.1, read on the forward strand.
ACATATGTATATATAAAATCATGTGCAAACGGTACTGCCCTTTTTATGATGATCTGTAGATATCCACAAGGTAGCACATTATAGGATAAAGTAGTTCGTTCTCCAAGGGTATGGTAGAGAAAGGGTGTTATGCAGCTCTTCTAAAGGAAAGCTTTCCCAAAAAACGATCCACCAGGAATTGAAGAACTATAGCAAAAAAGAGAAGCGCAAGACACCGGATCTCTGTGAAGCGTTAAAAACACTTTTAATCAACTCCTAACATAAAGTAATACACTCACAAGATAAAAACATCTGTGTGCGTTTAGTGCATTAATGAGCACAAACATATATCACCATGTATCCTGTTCTCATCCGTTCCTTTCGTCTTCTTTAAGGACCCCCAAGTTAATCCAATGTTGTCCGTATATGAATAGCAGATGATAATGTTTATAAGTCCCAAATATATCCAAATAATAGGACTTCCTGATATATCTTCTGAGGAGAGGTAACCCTCGGCTTTATCTTGCCCTTTGTGTTCAACTTGTAGGGTACGGAAGCCTCACTGGGACCTGATTCCTCCTAAAGCGGGTATTTCGCCTGACAGCTAAGAAACAGCTGATTACAACTTGACGCGCGTTTCATTCCGTAATCGGCAGAACTTTTTCAAGAGTCTGCAGCTTGTAACCTGTGCAGTGTTTTTATACCTAAGACTCCTCTTTAACACTCCCATATCCTGTGCAGCAGAGGCCGCCAAATTCACTGTATGATATTAGACCATGGTTCACAATACTAAAACTCTTATTCAACTGATACTCTCTCTTTTTCCAAGCAAATTTGTAAATAGATACTCATATAGGTATACAGTAAAAGTTCTTAACTACTAACTAAATAGTTTACATCCGATTTAAAAAAAATTAATTTTTTCACTAGTAATGAGTGAGCAAAACTCCCTAAAAGGTTTATTTATATAAAAAAGTAGTTAATTCAGATTTTTATTTAATAAATATGCACTAATGATATTTAAGCTACCCTAAAAGCTACCCTAAAAATGCTTGTATGTCTATGTCAATATTTAATCTGTAGAGAAGAACAGGCGGCACTCCAGGATAAAAATTAAAAAGTCATTCTTTATTCAGCATTTCTCTAAAATAACAACACTCATGTTGCAAACAAAAGGTGGAGGAGGAGGAAACCTTACATGTTTCGTACCCTGCGGCACTTAATCATAGGTATGATCTCCCTCACATGTGTGGACAATTTAAACCCTGATCTACCAATCAGGTGTTGACAGTGTAGTTACTATGTCAACCATACAAATTAAACCCAAGTCCTCACAGTGTGGTATGAGTACACATATATGAAAGACAAAAAAAAACCCCAAAGAAAACAACTTACATAAAAAAATATATTGTTTTTTTTTTAAAAGAAATGTCAGGGGTTGAAAAAGCAACAAACACCCTAGACTGATATTGTATTATAGAAAAATATTTGCCTGTTACACATAAAATATTATATATATATTCTCAAAACATACTCATATAAATCTTATTGAACATGCACATATATAAACATTTCACAAATTTCAAAAACTGATGAGGAACATCTATGTCTGATTTGATCACTATGCTTCATTTAAATGTCCACCCTAATGAAGTGAGGATGCTACAGTTCACATTATCAATGCTACTTCTGAAAGGGGGAATTTTTTACCAAAGAAAAAGAAGGTGATATTATCATTTGACATAAGATATGGTAACATAACACTAGCTACATGAACACACATATAATATACTAATAGACATAAACATAGACTAATAAATATTAATATAAATATAAGTCAAAAATACATAAATATCAAATATCAAAGATATATATAAATATGCTCATGTATACAAGTCTACCAGTATATCAAAGCCTCATACCGATGTCAAATGTATTACCCTACAAAGTAACTGATATCCCATTCTTTGTTTAAGCCTCTTGGTAATCTAGTACCCAATTTCCAGATCCAGTATAACTCTTTTCTAGTAAGAATATTATACCTATTGCCACCTCGTATTGGCCTTCTAGCTATATCTATAACTTTTACTAGAATTCTAGGCTCATTACTAAAATGAACTCCATTAAAATGCTGGGCCACACTAGAGTCCTTGTTGTAATTTTTAATATCCCTCTTATGCTCCCCCACTCTCGAACGTAGGGTGCGGGACGTCTGACCCACATATTGTTGATGACAGAGTTCACACTCAAGTAGGTAGACCACAAAATTCGTGCCACAATTGGCATAATGTTCTATCTTGAATGTCTCACCAGTAACACTATTTTGAATATCTTTTTTTATATAAGTTGTTTTCTTTTTTTTTTTTTTTTTGTCTTTCATATATGTGTACTCATACCACACTGTGAGGACTTGGGTTTAATTTGTATGGTTGACATAGTAACTACACTGTCAACACCTGATTGGTAGATCAGGGTTTAAATTGTTCACACATGTGAGGGAGATCATACCTATGATTAAGTGCCACAGGGTACGAAACATGTAAGGTTTCCTCCTCCGCCACCTTTTGTTTGCAACATGAGTGTTGTTATTTTAGAGAAATGCTGAATAAAGAATGACTTTTTAATTTTTATCCTGGAGTGCCGCCTGTTCTTCTCTACAGTGTGCTTTGGTCTGCTCAAACCTATTTTTGTGCTGGCACCGCTCTTACACAGACCTACTACCCTCTTTTAAGCCTCTGGGAAAGATTACCTGCTTTGCCGTGTGACGTGGACTGAGCAACACCGCACCTCTCTCACTACTGGGTCAATATTTAATCCCCTAGGAGATAGGGAATCCAATTTCTTAATCCAGAATGTCTCCTGTTGTCTCAGTTTTAATAACCTATTGGTATCCCGCTTGTTAATAGGTATATGTTCTATAATTCTGATCTCTAGGCTTTATGGATCTTGATTATGAACTTTTTAAAATGTGCTGAGACGCTATGGTTCTCCATACCTGTAGTGATGTTTGTAAGATGTTCCCTCAATCTATATTTTATCTTACGTTTCGTCCTGCCTATGTATATTAGATTGCAGGAACAGTTTAACTGATATACCACATATCTGAGACAACAGGAGACATTCTGGATTAAGAAATTGGATTCCCTATCTCCTAGGGGATTAAATATTGACATAGACATAAAAGCATTTTTAGGGTAGCTTTTAGGGTAGCTTAAATATCATTAGTGCATATTTATTAAATAAAAATCAGAATTAACTACTATTTTATATAAATATACCTTTTAGGGAGTTTTTTAGGGAGTTTTTTTTATTAAATAAATCGTTTGAATAAAGGGATATATGGACATATAGGTTGGGGATACTATGATTGATCTTTCTAGGTATCTATATACCTTATGTTGTGTCTCTTTAAATTTATATAAATTATTGTTATTTTATAATAGTTTTATTTTACAATAGCTTTATTAAAACTCCCCTTTTTTTCTGTTAATATATTATATATATTTTTATGTATAATGTTTCATGTATATATATATTTATTTTAAATATTTTTTAGAATATGAAATTTTAATATGTTCTTAATAAGGAATGCATGGTCATATATACACCATTTGCTCACTCGTTACTAGTGATTTTTTTTTTTTTTTTTAAATCTGATGTAAACTATTTAGTTAGTAGTTAAGAACTTTTACTGTATACCTATATGAGTATCTATTTACAAATGTGCTTGGAAAAAGAGCGAGTATCAGTTGAATAAGAGTTTTAGTATTGTGAACCATGGTCTAATATCATACAGTGAATTTGGCAGCCTCTGCTGCACCGGATATGGAAGTGTTAAAGAGGAGTCTTAGGTATAAAAACACTGCACAGGTAACAAGCTGCAGACTCTTGAAAAAGTTCAGCCGATTACAGAATGAAACGCTCGTTGAGTTGTAATCAGCTGTTTCTTAGCTGTCAGGCGGAAAACCCGCTTTAGGAGGAATCAGGTCCCAGTGAGGCTTCCATACCCTACAAGTTGAACACACAGGGCGCGATAAAGCCGAGGGTTACCTCTCCTCAGAAGATATATCAGGAAGTCCTATTATTTGGATATATTTGGGACTTATAAACATTATCATCTGCTATTCATATACGGACAACATTGGATTACCTTGGGGGTCCCTAAAGCACAAGAAAGGAATGGATGAGAACAGGATACATGGTGATATATGTTTGTGCTCATTAATGCACTAAACGCACACATATGTTTTTATCTTGCGAGTGTATTACTTTATGTTAGGAGTTGATTAAAGGTGTTTTTAACGCTGCACAGAGATCCGGTGTCTTGCGCTTCTCTTTTTTGCTATAATAATTTATGTTTACCTGATAATTGAATTTAATTTATGGTGGTGAGAGTCCACAATGCATTATTCCTAGGAATTACCCTTCCCTACCACTAGGAGGAGGCAAAAATTCCTAAAACCCAAGATCTCTACAAACCATCCCCACCTCACAGGTACCTTAGTCTAAAGTATAGGCAAGAAAAATAAGGTAGGACAAAGCAATAAGATAGTAAAAGGAGCAGGGGGAAAAGATATGATTAAGAAAAAAAAACATAGGTGTGGTCTCGTGGACTCTCACCACCATGAAAGAAATTCATTTATCAGGTAAGCATAAATTATGTTTTCTTTCATACAGGTGGTGAGAGTCCACAATTCATTATTCCTGGGAACTAATAGCCAAGCTGTGGAGTTCACTATTAATGAAACATAAAGAGTGGGATTTAGAAATCTATTTTCAATGAAAAACTAAATCCACAACCCCACAAAAACCCAAATAGGGTATTCTTTTTTTTATGCACTTAAAATTTAAACAATCAGGCAAAAATAAATCAAGCTGAGACAACTTCCTGAAGGAACTTCCTACCAAAAGGCTGCCTCAGAAGAAGCAAAAACATCAAAATGGTAGCACTTAGTTAAAGTATGCAAAGAAGACCAAGTAGCCTCACAAATTTGGCTAACTGAAGGCTCATTCTTAAAATTCCAACAAGTGGCAACTGACCTAGTAGAATGGGCAGTAATCCATTTCGGTGGAGGCTGACCTGCCTCCAAGTAAGCCTTATGAATAAAAAGTTTCAGTGCCAAAGAGACATCAGAAACTATCTGTCCTTTCTTAGAACCAGAAAAGTTAACAAGCAAACTAGAAGTTTTTCTGAAATCCTTAGTAGCGTCAATGTAATACTTAAATGCTCTAACAACATCCAAGACTCTCTGAAGCCTTCCTGGGATTATGACACAAATAAGGGGACAACAATTTACCTACTAATATTGTCTGAAGACATAACTTTGGGCAAGAAATCAAACTTAGTCCTTACTACTGCCTTATCCTGATGAAAGATAAGATAAGGAGGGTCACAAGAAAGTTAATTTGGAAACTCTTCTAGAAGAAGAGATAGCCAAAAGGAACAAAACCTTCCAACAGACACTCATCTACCAGTAAAACTAATAGAACGCCAAAACCAATACTGAAACATACAAGCAGAGGTTATGGAATAGGACTACATCGTAGATCCATAGAAGGAGGCAAAAGACAAGTGCCTGCAACCAATTATAGAAGGTTTGTGACAAATTTCCAATGAGGTGAAAAAAAAGAGCCACCAACCATACCCCATACCTCTGACCAACTGACTCTAACATAGAATGAAAACCCATCTCTCTGTAGAATCAAATGCACATCTTTATTCTTCAACCACCTCCAGTGGAGGCAAAAACAAAGACGGAGGTATGTGGGAGGGGTTTTATTGAGTTTTTGGGGTTTGGGAATCTTAGCCTCCTCCTAGTGGTAGGAAATGTTAATTCCCAGGAGTAAAGGATCTTGGACTCTCACCACCTGTATGAAAAAAAAATGTTTTACCCATCTCTCATACCTCCCACTGTGAGTGTTTTTTTTTCTGCTGTCTATGCTTACACATCTTTTCTTTAGCCTAGTATAGAACCTTTCAGTATAGGTAGGGATACATCATAAAACATCTATTTCAAATGCCGATATAAAGGAGCTGTTTGTAAACAATTTAATACACTTCATCAGGTAAAATAGATCACTAGGAACAAATTAAGGGGGGGGGGGATTTAGTGTATGCTGTCCCTTTAACTGTACAGACATGGTACAGCCAATCAAATTCTGTACTTCTCGCTCCATAGATTCTAATAGACGTGTGCTCTGAATTAGATACTATGGGTTCTGTCAAAGATGGCATAATCTGTTTTACAAAATCCTTAGGGATCCATTTAATAAGCTGCATATGCAGTGGTGCAGACTGCTTTATGCAAGACTGCAACCACCAGTTAAAATGTGGCTTAAACTTTGTTTGGATTGAACATTTAATTTTAAACAGCTTTCCAATTGACTTTTATTATTATTTGTTTTGTTTGCTTGGTATCTTTTGTTGAAGAAAAAATTTAGGCAGGCTCATGGGAGCTTAGAAGTGTGCATGTGCCTTTAGAGGTTTATGGCAGCAGTGTTTGCAACTATGAGGGCGATTTATCAAGCTGAGGCAGACAGGGGCGCACATACGTGCCCCTGTCTGCCGCAGCTTGCCTCTGGCGGACTGAATTCCCCTGGCAGAATTCAGCATTGCACACGAGCGCTATTTTGCATTTGCATGCAATCCCGCCCCTGCCCGCGCACAGCCAATAACACGTGGGCAGAAGCTGTTAATCTCCCCATTCAATTTCACAAAAAGAACAGCACCATCCAAAGATGAGTAAAAGTGTATCTTTATTGGGACATCTCCAAACACAGCACAGAACACGACGTTTGAATCACATGATTAAGGTCATCTGACCGAAACGTCGTGTTCTGTGCTGTGTTTGGAGATGTCCCAATAAAGATACACTTTTACTCATCTTTGGATGGTGCTGTTCTTTTTGTGAAATTGGACATTATTGGAGGTCATTGGCAGGACCTGGGTATGTGCACCTCCCTGCAGATTGATGCTGTTTTCATTCTTCCATATATTTAATCTCCCCATTCAGACTAGACCACAGAGATTGAATTTCTCCACTTTAGAGGTGGCGAAAGATTAGGGAAGCAGCGGTCCGCTTGGATGAAGACTTCAGCCGGATGATGGACCTCTTCAGCCCCCGCTTGGATGAAGACATCGCCCGGATAGGAGGGGTTAGGGTTAGACTTAGCTTTAGGGGTTAATACATTTATTATAGTAGCGTTGAGGTCCGGTCGGCAGATTAGGGGTTAATAATTGTAGGTAAGGTAGCGGCGACGTTGGGGGGGGCAGATTAGGGGTTAATAAATATTATGTAGGGGTCGGCAGTGTTAGGGGCAGCAGATTAGGGGTACATAGGGATAATGTAGGTTGCGCGGTGTGCTGTCGGCAGATTAGGGGTTATAAAAATGTATTAGAGTGGCGGCGATGTGGGGGGCCTCAGTTTAGGGGTACATAGGTAGTTTATGGGTGTTAGTGTACTTTAGAGCACAGTAGTTAAGAGCTTTATGAACCGGCGTTATCCCAGAAAGCTCTTAACTCCTGGCTTTTCTCTGTGGCTGGAGACTTGTTGTTAGATTTCTAACGCTCACTTCAGCCAAGACTCTAAATACCGGCATTAGAAAGATCCCATTGAAAAGATAGGCTACGCAATTGGCGTAGAGGGATCTGCGGTATGGAAAAGTCGTGGCTGGAAAGTGAGCGTTAGACCTTTACCTACAAGACTAAATACCAGCGGGCGGCCAAAACCAGCGTTAGGACCCCCTAACGCTGGTTTTGACGGCTAACGCAGAACTCTAAATCTAGGCGTTAGAAAGTTGTTTAGAATGACATGATGTATCTGAATAATGAAAGTTTTGTTTTGAATTTATTGTCCCTTTACACTTTGTACCACCATGGTTTTTTTCCAGGATGATTGACATGTAATGCTAGCAGGGAGACGGTCTGCAAATGTAAACTTAGCACTTGTGCAATAAAAAAAAGTGCGTAGCAGATGCCTCCTTGCTAGCCCTGAATGCAGGCAGACAAGTTCCCTGCCAGGAAACATTGTCTGAAAGTACCATAATACATTGGGACATGTCAGAGTCTATGGATCAGGTATATACAGCATATGATTGGCTGTACCACTCATGTTTGCTAGAAAGATAAACCCTTAGAACAGGAGCAGATGGATCAGTTGCAAACAAGCACTGGAGTAGGTACTAAAATTTACATTCCCATAAGTATTTAAAGCAATCATCTGATGACCTATATTAGGAGAGAGATTATCATTTCAATATTTATAAATATTATTTACAGTGAGTTAGGTGGGACCTTCTTCAATCAGAACAGAAGAGGTTGAAGATGGGCATTGTTGAATCAAGGAGCAAGGCAGAATCATTTTACGGTTCAGGGAATCCCTTAAGTGTTATGACAGGGTCCCTTGGATATCAGGGTGAGGTGTGGTAGTCTTTATGAAGGTTGTTTAAAGATAGTCTGTTTGAACGTTAGGGGGTTGTATAGGAGGTCCTTAAGATGCATGCCCTTGTGTTGTAGTGTGTGGGGATAATAATTGTTCTGGAGGTATAATGTGAGGTGACTATGTAGGAAGTTCCATTGCACGCTGGGGTGGTCTCAGTTTAGAAATAACAAAGAAGTTAGTGGTCATGCAGTGGGTTATGTCTAAATAGTGCTAAGCTCCAGGTGCTGTTAAGGGATCTAGATTAATAGTATTTGGGGGTGGGGTCTGGTGTGGTTCAGATAAGGTGTGTGGGGGATGCTTTAAAGTTTAAAGGGAAAGTCAAGTCAATATTAAACGTTCATGATTCAGATAGGGCATGCACATTTAAAAAACTTTCCAATTTACTTTTATCAGCAAATTTACTTTGTTCTCTTAGTATTCTTTGTTGAAAGCTAAACCTAGGTAGCATCATAAACTTATTTTTAAACTGTTGAAGCCGCCTCTTGTCTCAGTGCATTTTGACAGTTTTCACAGATAGACAGCACTAGCTCATGTGTGCCATATAGATAATATTGTGCTCTCTCCTGTGTAGTTATTTATCAGTCAGCACTGATTGGCTAAAATTGAAATCTGTCAAAAAAACTGAGATAAGGGGCAGTCTGCAGAGGAAGGTAATCACAGAGTAGAAAGAGTGTTTACATATAACAGTGTTGGTTATGTAAAACTGGGGAATGGGTAAGAAAGGGATTATCTATCTTTTTAAACAATAAAAAAATTCAAGTAGACTGTTCCTTTAAGTATAGTGGTGGACTGGGGATTAACAGCAGTTATGAATTTGGGCAGTGGTTAGTCTCACATCCATATATACTATATATACAGTATATATATATATATATATATATATATATATATATATATATATATATATATATAGTCCCAAGATGAGCACTCTCACTTCAACGGTTCAGCAGCCAGGGTGCTAGTGGGTAATAGATAATAATAGCAAGAACTAGCACTCACTGGACACCAAAAAGTTTAATGTGATGTTTCGGAGACAAAGTATCTGGTCTGAGGAAGGGGATACTTTGTCTCCGAAACGTCACATTAAACTTTTTGGTGTTTGAAAAAGTCCAGTGAGTGCTAGTTCTTGCTATTATTATATATATATATATATATATATATATATATATATATATATATATATATATATATATATATATATTAGTTTTAGGTTACCTGTTGTACCTGTGTGACATTTGACAAAGGCACACCAATGTGCCGAAACGTTATGTCCTCCTCTTTTTAACTTGAATCAATAAATGAATTATTTTTAATAAAAGACCATTGAGTGCCTGTACCTCTGGATTAATTTGGATATCTTCTAGCAGTGCACCGTGGCATCTTGCAGATTGGTGAGATTGTGCTGTCCTTTTCGGGATCTGTATATATATATATATATATATATACACTTCTTTATAAATAAATGTTTTTTTAATCACATAGGCCTAGATTTAGAGTTCGGCGGTAGCCGTCAAAACCAGCGTTAGAGGCTCCTAACGCTGGTTTTGGGCGCCCGCTGGTATTTGGAGTCAGTGATTAAAGGGTCTAACGCTCACTTTTCAGCCGCGACTTTTCCATACCGCAGATCCCCCTACGCCATTTGCGTAGCCTATCTTTTCAATGGGATCTTTCTAACGCTGGTATTTAGAGTCGTTTCTGCAGTGAGCGTTAGAGCTCTAACGACAAGATTCCAGCCGCCTGAAAATAGCAGGAGTTAAGAGCTTTCTGGCTAACGCCGGTTTATAAAGCTCTTAACTACTGTACCCTAAAGTACACTAACACCCATAAACTACCTATGTACCCCTAAACCGAGGTCCCCCCACATCGCCGCCACTCGATTAAAATTTTTAACCCCTAATCTGCCGACCGCCACCTACGTTATACTTATGTACCCCTAATCTGCTACCCCTAACATCGCCGACCCCTATGTTATATTTATTAACCCCTAATCTGCCCCCCACAACGTCGCCGACACCTACCTACACTTATTAACCCCTAATCTGCCGAGCGGACCTGAGCGCTACTATAATAAAGTTATTAACCCCTAATCCGCCTCACTAACCCTATCATAAATAGTATTAACCCCTAATCTGCCCTCCCTAACATCGCCGACACCTACCTTCAATTATTAACCCCTAATCTGCCGACCGGAGCTCACCGCTATTCTAATAAATGTATTAACCCCTAAAGCTAAGTCTAACCCTAACACTAACACCCCCCTAAGTTAAATATAATTTTTATCTAACGAAATAAATTAACTCTTATTAAATAAATAATTCCTATTTAAAGCTAAATACTTACCTGTAAAATACATCCTAATATAGCTACAATATAAATTATAATTATATTATAGCTATTTTAGGATTAATATTTATTTTACAGGCAACTTTGTTATTATTTTAACCAGGTACAATAGCTATTAAATAGTTAAGAACTATTTAATAGTTACCTAGTTAAAATAATTACAAATTTACCTGTAAAATAAATCCTAACCTAAGATATAATTAAACCTAACACTACCCTATCAATAAAATAATTAAATAAACTACCTACAATTACCTACAATTAACCTAACACTACACTATCAATAAATTAATTAAACACAATTGCTACAAATAAATAAAATTAAATAAACTATCTAAAGTACAAAAAATAAAAAAGAACTAAGTTACAGAAAATAATAAAATATTTACAAACATAAGAAAAATATTACAACAATTTTAAACTAATTACACCTACTCTAAGCCCCCTAATAAAATAACAAAGCCCCCCAAAATAAAAAATTCCCTACCCTATTCTAAAATACAAATATTACAAGCTCTTTTACCTTACCAGCCCTGAACAGGGCCCTTTGCGGGGCATGCCCCAAGAATTTCAGCTCTTTTGCCTGTAAAAAAAAACATACAATACCCCCCCCCCAACATTACAACCCACCACCCACATACCCCTAATCTAACCCAAACCCCCCTTAAATAAACCTAACACTACCCCCCTGATGATCTTCCTACCTTGTCTTCACCATGCCAGGTTCACCGATCCGTCCTGGCTCCAAGATCTTCATCCACCCCAAGCGGGGGCTAGACATCCACTGAAGAAGTCCAGAAGAGGGTCCAAAGTCTTCCTCCTATCCGGCAAGAAGAGGACATCCGGACCGGCAAACATCTTCTCCAAGCGGCATCTTCTATCTTCTTCCATCCGATGACGACCGGCTCCATCTTGAAGACCTCCAGCGCGGATCCATCCTCTTCTTCCGACGACTAGACGACGAATGACGGTTCCTTTAAGGGACGTCATCCAAGATGGCGTCCCTCGAATTCCGATTGGCTGATAGGATTCTATCAGCCAATCGGAATTAAGGTAGGAATTTTCTGATTGGCTGATGGAATCAGCCAATCAGAATCAAGTTCAATCCGATTGGCTGATCCAATCAGCCAATCAGATTGAGCTCGCATTCTATTGGCTGTTCCGATCAGCCAATAGAATGCGAGCTCAATCTGATTGGCTGATTGGATCAGCCAATCGGATTGAACTATATTCTGATTGGCTGATTCCATCAGCCAATCAGAAAATTCCTACCTTAATTCCGATTGGCTGATAGAATCCTATCAGCCAATCGGAATTCGAGGGACGCCATCTTGGATGACGTCCCTTAAAGGAACCGTCATTCGTCGTCTAGTCGTCGGAAGAAGAGGATGGATCCGCGCTGGAGGTCTTCAAGATGGAGCCGGTCGTCATCGGATGGAAGAAGATAGAAGATGCCGCTTGGAGAAGATGTTTGCCGGTCCGGATGTCCTCTTCTTGCCGGATAGGAGGAAGACTTTGGACCCTCTTCTGGACTTCTTCAGTGGATGTCTAGCCCCCGCTTGGGGTGGATGAAGATCTTGGAGCCAGGACGGATCGGTGAACCTGGCATGGTGAAGACAAGGTAGGAAGATCATCAGGGGGGTAGTGTTAGGTTTATTTAAGGGGGGTTTGGGTTAGATTAGGGGTATGTGGGTGGTGGGTTGTAATGTTGGGGGGGGGGTATTGTATGTTTTTTTTTACAGGCAAAAGAGCTGAAATTCTTGGGGCATGCCCCGCAAAGGGCCCTGTTCAGGGCTGGTAAGGTAAAAGAGCTTGTAATATTTGTATTTTAGAATAGGGTAGGGACTTTTTTATTTTGGGGGGCTTTGTTATTTTATTAGGGGGCTTAGAGTAGGTGTAATTAGTTTAAAATTGTTGTAATATTTTTCTTATGTTTGTAAATATTTTATTATTTTCTGTAACTTAGTTCTTTTTTATTTTTTGTACTTTAGATAGTTTATTTAATTTTATTTATTTGTAGCAATTGTGTTTAATTAATTTATTGATAGTGTAGTGTTAGGTTAATTGTAGGTAATTGTAGGTAGTTTATTTAATTATTTTATTGATAGGGTAGTGTTAGGTTTAATTATATCTTAGGTTAGGATTTATTTTACAGGTAATTTTGTAATTATTTTAACTAGGTAACTATTAAATAGTTCTTAACTATTTAATAGCTATTGTACCTGGTTAAAATAATTACAAAGTTGCCTGTAAAATAAATATTAATCCTAAAATAGCTATAATATAATTATAATTTATATTGTAGCTATATTAGGATTTATTTTACAGGTAAGTATTTAGCTTTAAATAGGAATTATTTATTTAATAAGAGTTAATTTATTTCGTTAGATAAAAATTATATTTAACTTAGGGGGGTGTTAGTGTTAGGGTTAGACTTAGCTTTAGGGGTTAATACATTTATTAGAATAGCGGTGAGCTCCGGTCGGCAGATTAGGGGTTAATAATTGAAGGTAGGTGTCGGCGATGTTAGGGAGGGCAGATTAGGGGTTAATACTATTTATGATAGGGTTAGTGAGGCGGATTAGGGGTTAATAACTTTATTATAGTAGCGCTCAGGTCCGCTCGGCAGATTAGGGGTTAATAAGTGTAGGTAGGTGTCGGCGACGTTGTGGGGGGCAGATTAGGGGTTAATAAATATAACATAGGGGTCGGCGATGTTAGGGCAGCAGATTAGGGGTACATAGGGATAACGTAGGTGGCGGCGGTTTACGGAGCGGCAGATTAGGGGTTAAAAGTGTAATGCAGGGGTCAGCGATAGCGGGGGCGGCAGATTAGGGGTTAATAAGTGTAAGGTTAGGGGTGTTTAGACTCGGGGTACATGTTAGGGTGTTAGGTGCAGACGTAGGAAGTGTTTCCCCATAGGAAACAATGGGGCTGCGTTAGGAGCTGAACGCTGCTTTTTTGCAGGTGTTAGGTTTTTTTTCAGCTCAAACAGCCCCATTGTTTCCTATGGGAGAATCGTGCAGTAGCACGTTTTTGATGCCGGCCGCGTCCGTAAGCAACTCTGGTATCGAGAGTTGCATTTGCGGTAAAAATGCTCTACGCTCCTTTTTTGGAGCCTAACGCAGCATTTGTTTGAACTCTCGATACCAGAGTTAAATTTATGGTGCGGCCAGAAAAAAACCCGCGGAGCGTTAACAGCCCTTTTACCGCCGAACTCTAAATCTAGGCCATAGAAATTAAATGAGTAGAAAATGAATAAATTAATTAAAACTGCATAAAAATAAAATGTATTTTTAATTGTATTATTTAAGAATACAGTCACTTTTGAAGATCTTTTTGCAGCATAGTTTAATTTAATTGGGGAGAAGCCATGTTAACAGATATGGTAAGAGCTGAGCTTAAGAATTTGTATCATGCATATGAAAGCACTTATAGATTTTAAAAATATTTTTGCATAAAAAAATTAAAAAGCCCTCTGCAAGCCTGTCAAGAAATATTTTTTTTAGCATAGTAAGATCAAATTTTGCTTTTGAAAGCAAACAAACAAAACAAAAGCAAACTATTATATATTTTAAAATAACTTTCTTTTAAGCAAAATAAGTGTTCCATTTCTATAAATGCATTAAATGTTCATTGGTTCATCGGCTGTAATGTTTCAATGAATTGGATATTATTTTTCCATGCACATAAAGAATACAACAATGATTCAAATTCTGGTAATAACCATTTTTATTTGTACACATATATAAAATCTCACAAACTCGTCTTCAATGAATTAATAGTCAATTGCCAGGTTATAAAGTGGTTCGTAGAAACTCCACATTCATAGCTATTTATGAGAGTTCCCAAACATTATTTTACATCAATTATTCACCAAAACAGAAAACTACTGAAGCATTTTACAGTCAGCTATAAGATCAAGATGAAAAATTAAGCACAAAGGCAATTTGCAACCGAGAAATGCATTTTGGACTTTCTGACTGGAACTGCACCTGTAATTAAATTGGAATCCACAGTTCAATTTGTTAAAAATTCCTGTCATCTGACTATGCAATTCCCATACAGATAAGTGTTTTTGTTTACTATTTTTCCAACAAGTAGAATACAAGAGTTATCACCACACCTCTGTAAAATCCCTCTATAAAGATCTAAGAATCATAGAATGTGTGTAGCAGGAGGTTTTTTTTCTATAGTTAATCCAACTCTTAATGATCAAGAGCTATCAGAAAAATGTCAGAGCAGATAAGCTAGGTGATCCCCAGCTATTTAGCAGTGTCTTCTGTAGCCAACAGCAAATCTGAAAGCTTCAATAGTAAAGAACAGTTACAGTAGATCTGAAGCTTGAATATCAATGCTTGTTCGCACATTCTTTGAAATGAATTGCTAGTAAGGTTACAAGAGTATGGTCAGCAATAAACTATATAATGATACAAACAAGATGAAAAGATTCTGAAACATTATACTAACTTAATTTTACTTGACTGTTTTAAAGCAAATACAAATTACACTTCAATTCTTGCACAGAATAAACATTTAAGGGACACAGAATTGCAAAAAGAAATGAGCAAATTTTTTTAGTGTATGCATTGTTTGTGTTATTGACCCCAGATAACTATCGGCTAGATTACGAGTTGTGCGTTATGGTAAAAAAGCAGCTTTAACAGGTCCTAATGCTACTTTTTTATGCCCGCTGCTATTACGAGTCTTGCAGGTTTAGGGGCCCCGCACACTTTTTTGTCCTTACCGCAAACCGGCTTATGTAAACTTCGTAAACCCTTTTTTCTATGGGACTTCCATAGCGCCGGTATTATGAGTCTGTCCTGGGAGGCCAAAAAGTGAGCAGTACACCCTCTACCTCCAAGATCCGTAACGCATTCTAAAGTCAGTAGTTATGAGTTTTACACTACAACGCCGTAGCATAAAACTCATAACTAAAGTGCTAAAAAGTACACTAACACCCATAAACTACTTATTAACCCCTAAACTGAGGCCCTCCCGCATTGCAAACACTAAAATAGATTTTTTAACCCCTGATCTGCTGCTCCGGACATTGCCGCCAGTATAATAAACATATTAACCCCTAAACCGCAGCACTCCCGCCTCGCAAACACTATTTAAATATTATTAACCCCTAATCTTCCGCCCCTAACATCGCCGCCACCTAAATTATATTTATTAATCCCTAATCTGCCGCCCCCAACGTCGCTGCCACTATATTAAATGTATTAACCCTTAAATCTAAGTCTAACCCTAACCCTAACATCCCCTAACTTAAATATAATTTAAATAAATATAAATAAAATTACTATCATTAACTAAATAATTCCTATTTAAAACTAAATACTTACCTATAAAATAAACCCTAAGCTAGATACAATGTAACTATTAGTTATATTGTAGCTATCTTAGGGTTTATTTTATAGGTAAATATTTAGTTTTAAATAGGAATAATTTAGTTATTAATAGTAATTTTATTTAGATTTATTTAAATTATATTTAAGTTAGGGGGTGTTAGGGTTAGGGTTAGACTTAGGTTTAGGGGTTAATAAATTTAATTTAGTGGCGGCGACGTTGGCGGCGGCGGCAGATTAGGGGTTAATAAGTGTAGGTAGGTTGCGGCAATATTGGGGGTGGGAGATTAGGGGTTAATTAATATAATGTAGGTGTCGGCGATGTTGGGGGCAGTAGATTAGGGGTTAATAAGTATAATGTAGGTGTTGGCGATGTCCGGAGCGGCAGATTAGGGGTTAATAAGTATAATGCAGGTGTCGGCAATGTCAGGGGCGGCAGATTAGGGGTTAATAAGTGTAAGATTAGGAGTGTTTAGACTCGGGTTCATGTTAGGGTGTTATATATAGCTGCATGACTAACTTAAACTACTACTAATACTAATACTAATAATACTACTAAAAATAATAATAAAATACTCCCCTAGAAGGATCCTCCGGCTAACCGCAAAGTTTATTGTTTTTTTTTATTCTTAAAATCTGCATCAGGCACTATAGCCACTGAGATAGCTATCACCTGCGCCATTACTTTATCCTGAAACGCGTTCCTTGAGTCAGTCTGACTCTGCCCAGCTTCCCAGAGCAGACATCTAGCACATGCGTAGTGGTTTCCCTCAAACTGGAAGGCCCATCTAAACTGTGGATCTGAACGTACAAGCAGAACGGGAAGGTAACTTCTTTGTATGGGCTGTACTGCCTACTTGTAGTTTGAGACGAAAATCATTTGAGTTTGGTAACAGCATGAGGATCCGTCAAGGCAAACTTTTTAAAGATATTTTTTATGTACATCACACACTTATAGCATTTATATCAAAATATGCTGCATTAGTATTAAACGTACTTTGCATAGAAAGTAAACTTTATTTAATGAGTACTGTCCTGTTAAGTGTATCGATGAATGTTTATAAATATAAATTAATAATTTCATTTAAAGAAATATTATTTTAATTGATATTACATAAATCTTTTGTGGAGTTTTCCCCATTGCCTCCTCTTAAGAAAATCCCCAAACTTTCGGTACAACACCCTTAATGTGAAAAATAATAAAACAATATTGTACAAAATTAATTTTGTAAAGAAATAAAATTTTCATTCTGCCAAATCTCTTTAAAGGGACACTGAACCCACATTTTTTCTTTCGTGATACAGATAGAGCATGACATTTTAAGCAAGTTTCTAATTTACTCCTATTATAACATTTTCTTCATTCTCTTGCGGCTAGATTTAGAGTTTTGTCGGTAACGACCCGTGTATCTAACGCTGGCTTTTTTCTGGCCGCACCTTTAAAATAACTCTGGTATTGAGAGTCCACAGAATGGCTGCGTTAGGCTCCAAAAAAGGAGCGTATAGCATATTTAACGCAACTTCAACTCTCGATACCAGAGTTGCTTACGGACGCGGCCAGCCTCAAAAACGTGCTCGTGCACGATTCCCCCATAGGAAACAATGGGGCTGTTTGAGCTGAAAAAAAACCTAACACCTGAAAAAAAGCCGCGTTCAGCTCCTAACGCAGCCCCATTGTTTCCTAGGGGGAAACACTTCCTACGTCTGCACGTAACACTCTAACATGTACCCCGAGTCTAAACACCCCTAACCTTACACTTATTAACCCCTATTCTGCCGCCCCCGCTATCGCTGACCTCTGCATATTATTATTAACCCCTAATCTGCCGCTCCGTAAACCGCCACTACCTACATTATCCCTGTGTACCCCTAATCTGCTGCCCCTAACACCGCCGACCCCTATATTATATTTATTAACCCCTAATCTGCCGCCCACAACGTCGCCTCCACCTGCCTATACTTATTAACCCCTAATCTGCCAACCGGACCGCACCGCTATTATAATAAAGTTATTAACCCCTAATCCGCCTCACTAACCCTATAATAAATAGTATTAACCCCTAATCTGCCCTCCCTAACATCGCCGACACCTACCTTCAAACATTAAACCCTAATCTGCCGACTGGAGCTCACCGCTATTCTAATAAATGTATTAACCCCTAAAGCTAAGTCTAACCCTAACACTAACACCCCCCTAAGTTAAATATAATTTAAATCTAACGAAATGAATTAACTCTTATTAAATAAATTATTCCTATTTAAAGCTAAATACTTACCTGTAAAATAAATCCTAATATAGCTACAATATAAATTATAATTATATTATAGCTATTTTAGGATTTATGTTTATTTTACAGGTAACTTTGTATTTATTTTAACCAGGTACAATAGCTATTAAATAGTTAAGAACTATTTAATAGCTAAAATAGTTAAAATAATTACAAAATTACCTGTAAAATAAATCCTAACCTAAGTTACAATTAAACCTAACACTACACTATCAATAAATTAATTAAATAAAATACCAACAATTACCTACAATTAAACCTAACACTACACTATCAATAAATTATTTAAATACAATATCTACAAATAAATACAATGAAATAAACTAACTAAAGTACAAAAAATAAAAAAGAACTAAGTTACAAAAAATAAAAAAATATTTACAAACATTGGAAAAATATTACAACAATTTTAAACTAATTACACCTACTCTAAGCCCCCTAATAAAATAACAATGCCCCCCAAAATAAAAAAATGCCCTACCCTATTCTAAATTACAAAAGTTCAAAGCTCTTTTACCTTACCAGCCCTGAACAGGGCCCTTTGCGGGGCATGCCCCAAAGAATTCAGCTCTTTTGCCTGTAAAAAAAAAACATACAATACCCCCCCCCAACATTACAACCCACCACCCACATACCCCTAATCTAACCCAAACCCCCCTTAAATAAACCTAACACTAAGCCCCTGAAGATCTTCCTACCTTATCTTCACCCTGCCAGGTTCACCGATCCGTCCTCGGAAGTCTTGATCCAAGCCTCGGAAGTGTTGATCCAAGCCCAAGCGGGGGGCTGAAGAGTGACGTCCATCCTCGGGCTGAAGTCTGGATCCAAGCGGCGACTGAAGAAATCCATCCTCGGGCTGAAGTCGGAAGTCCATCATCTGGATGAAGTCTTCTATCAAGCCGCATCTTCAATCTTCTTTCTTAGCCGCATCTTCAATCTTCTTTCTTCTGGAGCGGAGCGGAACCATCTTCTTCCAAGCCGACGCGGAACATCCTCTTCAACCGATGACTAGACGACGAATGACGGTTCCTTTAAATGACGTCATCCAAGATGGCGTCCCTCAAATTCCAATTGGCTGATAGGATTCTATCAGCCAATCGGAATTAAGGTAGGAATATTCTGATTGGCTGATGGAATCAGCCAATCAGAATCAAGTTCAATCTTCGATCTAATCAGCCAATCGGATTGAACTTGATTCTGATTGGCTGATTCCATCAGCCAATCAGAATATTCCTACCTTAATTCCGATTGGCTGATAGAATCCTATCAGCCAATCGGAATTCGAGGGACGCCATCTTGGATGACGTCCCTTAAAGGAACCGTCATTCGTCGGGAAGTCGTCGTCGGAAGAAGATGGGTCCGCGGTGGAGGTCTTCAAGATGGAGCCGGTCCTCATCGGATGAAGATAGAAGATGCCGCTTGGAAGAAGATGGTTGCCGGTCCGGATCTACTCTTCTTCCTGGATAGGATGAAGACTTTGGAGCCTCTTCTGGACTTCTTCAGCCGTCGGATGATGGATGTCTAGCCCCCGCTTGGGCTTAGATGAAGATATCGGAGCCAGGATGGATCGGTGTGATACCCGTTGAGGTGAAGACAAGGTAGGAAGATCTTCAGGGGCTTAGTGTTAGGTTTATTTAAGGGGGGTTTGGGTTAGATTAGGGGTATGTGGGTGGTGGGTTGTAATGTTGGGGGGGGGGTATTGTATGTGTTTTTTACAGGAAAAAGAGCTGAATTTCTTGGGGCATGCCCCGCAAAGGGCCCTGTTCAGGGCTGGTAAGGTAAAAGAGCTTTGAACTTTTGTAATTTAAAATAGGGTAGGTCATTTTTTATTTTGGGGGGCTTTGTTATTTTATTAGGGGGCTTAGAGTAGGTGTAATTAGTTTAAAATTGTTGTAATATTTTTCTTATGTTTGTAAATATTTTTTAATTTTTTGTAACTTAGTTCTTATTTATTTTTTGTACTTTAGTTAGTTTATTTCATTGTAGTTATTTGTAGGTATTGTATTTAATTAATTTATTGATAGTGTAGTGTTAGGTTTAATTGTAGGTAATTGTAGGTATTTTATTTAATTTATTTATTGATCGTGTAGTGTTAGGTTTAATTGTAACTTAGGTTAGGATTTATTTTACAGGTAATTTTGTAATTATTTTAACTATTTTAGCTATTAAATAGTTCTTAACTATTTAATAGCTATTGTACCTGGTTAAAATAAATACAAAGTTACCTGTAAAATAAATATAAATCCTAAAATAGCTATAATATAATTATGATTTATATTGTAGCTATATTAGGGTTTATTTTACAGGTAAGTATTTAGTTTTAAATAGGAATAGTTTATTTAATAAGAGTTAATTAATTTCGTTAGATTTAAATTATATTTAACTTAGGGGGGTGTTAGTGTTAGGGTTAGACTTAGCTTTAGGGGTTAATACATTTATTAGAATAGCGGCGAGATTCGGTCGGCAGATTAGGGGTTAATAATTGAAGTTAGGTGTCGGCGATGTTAGGGAGGGCAGATTAGGGGTTAATAAATATAAAATAGGGGTCGGCGGTGTTAGGGGCAGCAGATTAGGGGTACATAAGGATAACGTAGGTGGCGGTCGGCAGATTAGGGGTTAAAAAAATGTAATCGAGTGGCGGCGATGTGGGGGGACCTCGGTTTAGGGGTACATAGGTAGTTTATGGGTGTTAGTGTACTTTAGAGCACAGTAGTTAAGAGCTTTATAAACCGGTGTTAGCCCAGAAAGCTCTTAACTACTGACTTTTTTCTGCGGCTGGAGTTTTGTCGTTAGAATTCTAACGCTCACTTCAGCCACGACTCTAAATACCGGAGTTAGGAAGATCCAATTGACGTAAGGGGATCTGCGGTATGGAAAAGTCGCGGCTGAAAAGTGAGCGTTAGACCCTTTTTTGACTGACTCCAAATACCGGCGGTAGCCTAAAACCAGCGTTAGGAGCCTCTAACGCTGGTTTTCACGGCTACCGCCAAACTCCAAATCTAGGCCTTGGTATCTTTATTTGAAATGTAAGAATGCAAGTTTAGATGCCGGGCCATTTTTGGTGAAAAATCTGGGTTGTTCTTGCTGATTGGTGGATAAATTCATCCACCATTAAAAAAGTGCTTCTTTTTCAAATAAAGATAGCAAGAGAACAAAGAAAAATAGGTAATAATAGGAGTAAATTAGAAAGTTGCTTAAAATTGCATGCTCTATCTGAATCATGCAAGAAAAAAAATTGGGTTCAGTGTCCCTTTAACATTTTTTTCATAATATTATTGCCAATGAGTTACAATATGGGATATCGTGACAACCAATATCATGTTTTAAAAACGGCTCATGCAGGAAGATGTTTCATTACATAATAAATACTTATATCATCTGAAAAAGTTTAGCAAACAGCTTGTTTTGCTCATTTATAACTGCAGATACACAGAGTATTGCTCCTCAGAGATGTATGTTACTATCTTAAAAGTCTCTATCCAATTCCTATTATTAATAATCTATTATCCATTTTGAAAGATACTAAGACCATCAATATCCAAGGCATTTTTTAATCTAATCGTAAAATATCAAATAAGTTATTAAAAAGACCATTTTCCTGCCAGTTGAGACAGAACGATTTTTCTTTCCTTTTAAAGAGACTCATTTTTTGCTGTTATCTCTCTACTGCTGGGAACAGCTGGCCCATAACAGAATAAACTTGGATTTAGTGATCACAATTAGCTTGGAAAGCTCTATTAGGTACATGAACCAAACAATGGTGATTCACAAGTTTAGAATAGAAAAAGTTGAACTATAAAAAGCCAGTAGATCTTGCAATGCCACACAGCAGGTCAGCACAGATTGTCCAGATGCCAGCCGTCATCTGCTTGCACATGAAGCACAGCACATGAGTTATCCCTCATCACTTCTAAGAAAATAAAAGGTTAGACTAGATTGCTGTGGATTTCATTTGTCAGTGGCAAGTCATGTGTTCAGGTTTCTGACAAGTCATTTGACGTTGCTATCATTCATCAAATGTCATTGTACAAAGTACAGCAGGCCGAATAATAAACGTAATATTGTAACATCTGATAATTTAGTATAACTATAAGCCATATACTTTCTTTGATAGGTTTCCAGCTTATTGTGTAATTAAATACTGCTCCACAAAATCTGATCAGTATTTAGCATAAAAAGAAGTAAACAGCATTTATGTGCGGTTAGTGCTTAATGGTTTGGATAATGAAATGCAGTCTTGTGATGCATGTTTGATAAATGTTGTGGTGCACATTTTATTCAGTGCCATTATTGTTGTTGTCCATGCTCGATAATTTATGTGCACATGTTCTCCAGGGAAAAGGACCAAATTGCGCCATGATTTTAGATCAGGTGGCAGCAGGATGCACTAACTTGTAATACACATTTAGTTGTGAAGCACTATCAAGAGGAAGTGAAGTGGAACACTGAATACATTATGGGCTCACATGAAGTCATGTGTTCATGGTTTTCTGAAAGAGTATGTATTATATTGTATTTTGGATCAATATTTGTCCTCAACTCAATTGTCCTGGGAATTATTTGTATAAAGAAAAAATGCAGTTTAGAAACTTTTCTACCTTGATGTCAAATCTGTCACTGGATAAGGACATGGAAGGCAAACATATAAAAACTATTTTACAACTTTATTGCAGCTTAAACTTGACAAGAAAAGTTAAAGTTAAATACAGCTTTAGAGAATTAAACACAGTTCGGGGCCAGAGTGTATATACAAGATGTCAAAGGTCAAGTCATAGGAATCAGGCCAGAAATAACAGAGGGTAGCTTAATATAGTTATGTATGGCTAACCAGGACCACAGGCCACAAACAGGATTGAAGGCCTCTACTTCTGGAGACCAACATAACTAGTAAGTTCCCCATGGACATTAGGACACAGGTCATCTTGCAACTGAACGTCAGAACCAGGGCATCCCTGCAGTAACCAGGAACTCAAGAATAACAGGCTGTAACTGCAGATACCAGGGATCTGGCTTGTCACAGACGATACCAGGGTAGGATGTAACTACAGAAACCAGAAATTCAGGCGTGCAGACTGTGACTGCAGAGACCAGGAAGAAGGTCTGTCTGCTTAAACCTGGACACCAAGAAACACAGACTACTAATACATATATTATTAATGCTGGGCACCAGCAAACACAGGTATGCTTATCTGCTTGAAGCCGGGATACATAGGTATGTATTGCTGGACACCAAGATACATATGGAAGCTATATGTTTCAGTGGGTCACATGCTTTGTAAGAAATGCATAAAACAGAATGCAGGGGGTGTTGCTAGGGAAAAAACACCAAAGCAAATGAAAATGGAGAAATTTCAGGTGGTCTTCTGAAAAATGTTACTTAACAGATATCCTGGTGGCAGTAGTTTTTGACAATAGTAATTTTATTTTTGTAGCTCTCTTTTATTCAATATACATGTTGTTTAACCTTCTTCCTACTGCCTCTCAACCATTTTGCCTGCATGAACACATCAGATGCCCAGAGTTTGTTGAGTAGTGGGGCATTTAAGTATTTATGTGGGTTGACTCACATGTCTGCTGCAATCGCCAGGAAGGCTTCTCTCACTTTTTTAACTAAATATGTTGATATCATCATTTATTCTCATGTGACGGGGCAAAACAAATGCTCTGAGAGAACTTGATATAGCAGAAACAGTAAAAGGAATATGGACAAAGACTGCAAGGGAATTCAAGAAAGCTTGGGATATGCACAAGGCAATCATATATGTAGGAAATATGAGCAGACGTGAGGGGACTTTTGGTACTTATGTGATATTAAAATCTATATTATACAGTAGGTAAATGAGTGATTGTGTCTAATTAATTAACTGAAAGGAGAAGAGCCTTAAGACATTTGGTTGGGAATGAACTGCAGAGTGAGGAGATTCATAAAATGCTGTGGGATTGAGGTTAAATAAATAGCAATTGGAGCAGTTAAAAATATGGGCGTTTATTTCAATCTTTCCGATAGCAGTTCCTGATAACTTGGTTTCGGTTTTGGCTGATCTGAGAAGCTTAACCCCTTAGTGACCAGACCATTTTTAAATGTTCTTACCATTAGGGACCAGGGCTATTTTTACATTTCTGCAGTGTTTGTGTTTAGCTGTAATTTTCCTCTTACTCATTTACTGTACCCACACATATTAGATACCGTTTTTCTTGCCATTAAATGGACTTTCTAAAGATATCATTATTTTCATCATATCATATAATTTACTATATTTTTTAATAAAATATGATAAAAAAAATGGAAAAAATACACACTTTTTCTAACTTTGACCCCCAAAATCTCTTAAGCATCTACAACCACCAAAAACTCCCATGCTAAATAGTTTCTAAATGTTGTCCTGAGTTTAGAAATATCCAATGTTTACATGTTCTTTGCAAGTTATATGGCAATAAGTACAAGTAGCACTTTGCTATTTCCAAACAATGGCCTAGATTACAAGTTGTGAGTTAGGGTTAAAAAGCAGTGTTGGCCGGTCCCAACGCTGCTTTTTAACGCCCGCTGGTATTACAGGTACACCTAATCTAATCCCCCTATCATCCAATCAGCCAATAGGTATGAGCTGGCAATCTATTGGCTGTTCCAATCAGCCAATAGAATGCCAGTTCAATCCAATTGGCTGATTGCATCATGAATTCTATCAGCCAATCGGAATTGAAGGGACGCCATCTTGGATGACGTCATTTAAAGGAACTTTCATTCAGTCATCGGCCGTGGAAAGAAGAGGATGCTCCGCGTCGGATGTCTTGAAGATGGACCCACTCCGTGCCGGATGGATGAAGATAGAAGATGCCATCTGGATGAAGACTTCTGCCCGTCTGGAGGACCACTTCTGCCCGGTTGGATGAAGACTTCTGCCTGACAAGAGGACCACTTCTGCCTGGGTTGGATGAAGACTTCTGCCCGTCTGGAGGACCACTTCTGCCTGGTTGGGTGAAGACGTCTCCCGGTAAGGTGATCTTCAAGGGGTTAGTGTTAGGTTTTTTTAAGGGGTATTGGGTGGGTTTTAGAGTAGGGTTGGTTGTGTGGGTGGTGGGTTTTAATGTTGGGGGGGAATTGTAATTTTTTTTCAGGTAAAAGAGCTGATTACTTTGGGGCAATGCCCTGCAAAAGGTCCTTTTAAGGGCTATTTGTAATTTAGTGTAGGGTAGGGCTTTTTTTATTTTGGGGGGGCTTTTTCTATTTTGTTAGGGGGATTAGATTAGGTGTAATTAGTTTAAAAATCTTGTAATTTCTTTATTATTTTCTGTAATTTAGTGGGGTTTTTTTGTACTTTAGATCATTTTATTTAATTGTAATTAATTGTATTTAATTTAGGTAATTAATTTAATTGTAGTGTAGTGTTAGGTGTAATTGTAACTTAGGTTAGGTTTTATTTTACAGGTAAATTTGTCTTTATTTTAACTAGGTAGTTATTAAATAGTTAATAACTATGTAATAACTATTGTACCTAGTTAAAATAAATACAAAGTTGCCTGTAAAATAAAAATAAACCCTAAGATAGATACAATGTAACTATTAGTTATATTGTAGCTATGTTAGGGTTTATTTTATAGGTAAATATTTAGTTTTAAATAGGAATTATTTAGATAATTGTAGTAATTTTATTTTGATTTATTTAAATTATATTTAAGTTAGGTGGGGTTAGGGTTAGACTTAGGTTTAGGGGTTAATAACTTTATTATAGTGGTGGCGACATTGGGGGCGGCAGATTAGGGGTTAATATATATAATGTAGGTGTCGGCGATGTTGGGGGCAGCAGATTAGGGGTTCATAAGTATAATGTAGGAGGCGGCGGTGTCCGGAGCAGCAGATTAGGGGTTAATAATATAATGTAGGTGTCTGCGATGTTGGGGGAGGCAGATTAGGGGTTAATAAGTGTAATATTAGGGGTGTTTAGACTCGGGTTCATGTTAGGGTGTTAGGTTTAAACATAACTTTTATTTCCCCATAGGAATCAATGGGACTGCATTAGGAGCTTTACGCTGCTTTTTTGCAGGTGTTAGACTTTTTTTCAGCCGGCTCTCCCCCATTGATTCCTATGGGGAAATCGTGCACGAGCACGTTTTAACAGCTCACCGCTAACGTAAGCAGCGCTGGTATTGAGGTGAGATGTGGAGCAAAGTTTTGCTCTTCGCTCACTTTTTGCTTTTAACGCTGTTTTTTTTTAAAAACCCGCAATACCAGCGCTGTCTGTAAGTGAGCAGTGAGCATAAACTGCTCTTTAGCACCGCACAGCCTCTAACGCAAAACTCCTAATCTAGGCGAATATTTTTTCAAAATTAGCCATAGTTACATTGTAACACTGATATCTGTCATCCCTGAATCCCTGAATAACCCTTCACATGTATATATATATATATATTATATATATATATATTTAGTAGACAACCCAAAGTATTGATCTATGCGCATTATGGTATATTTCATGCCACCATTTCACCGCCAAACGCGATCAAATAAAAATATTTTTTTAACTTTTTGCAAACTTTTTCACTTACTTTAGGCTTCTCATTGAAATTATTTACAAACAGCCTGCACAATTATGACACAAATGGTTGTAAATGCTTCTCTGGTATCCCCTTTGTTCATAAATAGCAGACATGTATGGCTTTGGCATGACTTTTTGGTAATTAGAAGGCCACTAAATGCCGCTGCGCATCACGCTTATATTATGCCCAGCAGTGAAGGGGTTAATAAGGTAGCTTGTAGGGAGCTTGTAGGGTTAATTTTAGCTTTAGTGTAGTGTAGTAGACAACCCAAAGTATTGATCTAGGCCCATTTTGGTATATTTCATGCCACTATTTCACCGCCAAATGCGATCAAATAAAAAAAAAGTTAACTTTTTCACAAACTTTAGGTTTCTCACTGAAATTATTTACAAACAGCTTGTGCAATTATTTATTTATTTATTATTTTTGGTAATTAGAAGGTCGCTAAATTCCGCTGTGCACCACACTTGTATTATGCCCAGCAGTGAATGGGTTAATTAGGTAGCTTGTAGGGTTAATTTTAGCTTTAGTGTAGAGATTAGCCTCCCACCTTACACATTCCACCCCCTGATCCATCCCTGACCCCTCTCAAACAGCTCTCTTCCCTCCCTCACCTCACAATTGTCACCGCCATCTTAAGTACTGGCAGAAAGTCTACCAGTACTAAAATAAAATACATTTTTTTATTTTTTTTATATTTATTCTGCAGCATTGTATCCTCCCTTAGCCCCTAACCTCCCTGACCCCCCTAAACAGCTCTCTAACACTCCCCCCCCCCTCTAACTATATGCTGCCATCTTGGGTACCGGCAGCTGTCTGCCAGTACCCAGTTTCATGAAAACTTTTTTTATTTTTTATATAAATAATAATTTTTCTGTAGTGTAGCTGCCCCCCTCAATTACCTTTCCCCTCTTAGATCCCCTTTCCCTTTCAACATTTATTCCTCCTCCCTCTCCCTCCTTCCCATACATTAGATTGAATTTAAATGAAATGCACACGCACGCACACGCCCCCTTGCACGCTCCCGCACAATTGCGCACACTTTATGGACACAGGATCCAGCGTTTCCAGCCCTTGAAACCCCAGAAGACGTGCCAGGCATGTCCTTGGTCGTTAACAACTGGTTTTTGTAAGACAAGCCTGGTCGTTAAAGGGTTAAAGCCCAAAGACACCAAAAACAAGTTTTTAGCACTTGCTATCTGGATCGAAAATGGGAATCCACTAGAAAATGACCCATACAATGGCCTCTTTCACGCATCTTAAGGTTACATTACAGTTCTTTTGAATTAACCCCTTTGTGCAGTATGTAATTTAAATAATAATTTCCATGTGAGATAACCTATTTTTATCCAAATCCATCCTGATTATTGGTAAACAACATGAATTTCATTAATTATTAATATTACTGCGCATGTTTGCTCAAAGGTTTTTTTTTCTCAATACTTTAAAATATTGATTGAGAAAGCTCCATTTTTCGGTTTGATGAGACATACAGCTGAAAACCAGAAGAACACTATGGGTTTCAATTAGAAGAAAATGACAGCAACTTATCTCATTGGCTAAAATGTAAACAGTTCTCATACTGTAAATCGTGAAACCGCTCCACTGTAATAATGTATCTGTGAACATTTTGGTCAAAAACACATTGCGGCTCAGAGAGACAGTCGAAAACCCACTATTGTTATCTTGTCGGGGGGAAAAAAGGACGCAAGATCCACCAAAAGCAAACTGGAATCAACCAAATGATTAGTCTGTGTAGGCAATTAATGAAATGAAGTAGAGGGGGTAATAAAATGCTGTTTTAGAGGTTTAATGTCACTATGAACCAGATTAAAAATGGAACGTTATTTATCGCTTTTGCTTGAGCGATACGATCACCAGAAGTAAAGATTTTGCATGCGAGGGTTAGCACATGCATTACAAGTTGAAAGCAAAATTTTTGTGCACTAGCAAAACCCGACGCGTGTTAACTTCAGGATTTCGGGTATCGCGACTGCGCTAATTTATTGTCCCCATAAACTTCAATGAATAGCGTAGAAGAAAAAATCTTACACCTATAGGATAGCTCATGCGCTAAACCAACAGGAGTTTTTAATATTTCTCATTCCAATGTCCTTTACATACAGGAAAAATTTATTTTTATTTTAAATATATTTCTATATATACCTTTACATATATTCATATAGATATCTAGGTAAAGGGATATATATTTTACATTAACATTATCATATATATATAGAAACATATATTTAAATATATATATATATTTTATTTTATATATAAAATAAAATAAAAAATCAATGTAACAACATTGGAATGTAAAATATACATAACACTTTTTGGGATGCAGGCTTTAGGTCTACAGCAGTTCTCTGTATCCACCTAAGAGAACTAGCCTGTTTGAGTGCTCACAAATATCAATTCCACAAGAATTGCTTCGATATTGCAACTTTGTTTCACCGTCTTTGGAATAGACCACAGTGAACCTACCTCATTGGATAACTAAAGGTCACGTGACCGGGACATTCAAAACAACTCATCTCAGCGTTGAGTCACCAACCTTGCCACTCATCAAACAAACAGAGGTATTTGCCGCTAAAGCTGAGAGACTTTTTCTGCCAGCTACGAACTTTATACTATCACTAGTACAGTGAGTGAATACTAAAGTGTTTCCCATAAACGCTAATATTTTGATGGTTTGAACAGTAGTTAATAATATTAGTTGCGTATCACACACTCTCTCAATATCAAAAGAATACGTTTTTATGACATATTGTATTTAACCATATTATTGTTTTTATTCTGTAATCTGATGCCGGCATCTTACTTGAATTGATCTGTTTTAGTCTTGCAGGCCCATTTATCAAGCTCCGTATGGAGCTTGAAGGGCCGTGTTTCTGGCGAGTCTTCAGACTCGCCAGAAACACAAGTTATGAAGCAGCGATCTAAAGACCGCTGCTTCATAACCCTGTCCGCCTGCTCTGAGCAGGCGGACAGGAATCACCGGAAATCAACCCGATCGAATACGATCGGGTTGATTGACAGCTCCCTGCTGGCGGCCGATTGGCCGCGAGTCAGCAGGGGGCGGCGTTGCACCAGCAGCTCTTGTGAGCTGCTGGTGCAATGTTAAATGCGGAGAGCGTATTGCTCTCCGCATTTAGCGAGGTCTTGCGGACCTGATCCGCAGTGTCGGATCAGGTCCGCAAGCCCTTTGATAAATGGGCCCCCTAGAGTAAGCTACCTGCGAGTAGTCTTATATATATTTTTTACACAACAGCATTTCTGTTCATATATAACACCGCCATATTAAATTTTCTATTCAGAAATCCTTTTTCTATTATCATTTCTTACACTGTACTTAGACAGCAAGCTCCTTCTAAGGAACACTTATTCACTTTTGTTTTTTTGTATTGCAGATTTTTCACATTTTAAGGGATTATTGTGAATTTTTTGGATATAGCCCACTGTCAGTATTAGGAGCACTCACTACCTTTTTCCAATGCACGCTTCAGGTCTAACACAGTGTCAGGTTAGTGCACATGAAGAATTAGCTATCTTAAGGCGTGTTATGTAAATGTTAAATATAGTATAATGAAAAAATAATTATTAATTATAGTTACTGTAAAATCAATTATATATATATTGTATTGATTCAGAATATGTTATTCTATAATAATTATTTACATTAATTTTAATATTTTTCAATATTTTATATTTAATAAATACATAACACACCTTAATATAACTCATGTCAGGTAAGGTAGATTAGGAGTTTTGCGTTATGGCTTTTAACGCTGAAAAAAATGGCAATTTCAGTGTAATGGCAGTAACGCAGCTATTGTGAGTCTTGTCGGTATAGCTATACCGCAAGCATTTAAGCCTGTAACGCAACGTCCATTCCGCACTAAAAAAAATGACATTTTTGCATGGGATTTTCATAGCGCTGGTATTACAGGTATGTGCAGTGAGGCTAAAAAGCTTGCGTTATAGCCTATACCGTCACAATCCATACCGCCATCTGAGAGCAGTAGCTATGAGTTTTGCACCACAAAAATGTTTCACAAAACTCATAACTAAACTGTTACAAAGTACACTAACACCCATAAACTACCTATTAACCTCTAAACCGCCACCCTCCCGCTTTGCAAACACTATATTTAACCTATTAACCCCTAATCTGCCGCCCACCCACATCGCGACTATTAAATAAATTAATTAACCCCTAATCTGCTGCTCCCGACATAGCCAACACTAATAAAAATTATTAACCCCTATTCCGCCGCTCCCCAACATATATAGTTATATTGCAATTTTAATTTAAAGTTAGGGGGGTGTTAGGTTTAGGGGTTAATAGTTTAATTTAGAGTTTTGCGATGTGGGGGGTCGGCAGTTTAGGGGTTAATAGGTTTATTTAGTTGCAGAGATGTGGGAGGTCGGAGGTTTAGGGGCTAATAACTTTATTATAGTGTCGGTGATGTCGGGGAGCGACAGATTAGGGGTTAATAACTTTATTATAGTGGTGGTGATGTCGTGAAGCGGCGGAATAGGGGTTAATAACTTTATTATAGTGGCGGGAATCACAGTGACCCAGCTACACTGATCCTGCAGCAGGATGATGGTTACCAATATCTCCAAACAAACAATCAGGCTTAGACTTCCATAAAAATAACAATTTATTTAAAAATTCAAGGGATGTGAATTGACAACACCCCAATATAAAAACAATTGTTTAAAAACAGTTGCAACTAGTTTCTCAGCTACAAAAGCTGTTTCCTCAGGCTAACCATCATCCTGCTGCAGGATCAGTGTAGCTGGGTCACTGTGATTCCCCAGCCTGCCTCAATCAGCACATAGGTGCTGCTCCCTTTGTGAGTATACAATCTTCAAGTTTGTCCATTTGTGCCATTTATATTACATTATTGCACTAGGAGGTGCTCCCCCATCTCTTTTTTGATTTCTTGTTCAGATTCTACATTTGTTTCCATTCAAGCTCCATCATCCAATCGCTGGATCAGTGTAGCTGGGTCACTGTGATTCCCCAGCCTGCCCCAATCAGCACATAGGTGCTGCTTATTTTGTGAGTATTTTTCTTGCACAAATTCTATTTTTTGTTTATTATCTTGCAATATTGCATTAGGAGGCCCCTCTTTTCTTTGTGATTAATTTCCACAGATGTTCGGTTGCTTTGTTTGTTATAAGAGGAGCTGCCCATCAAGCCTTCTATCAAGTGTGAATATCATACTACCAACCATACCTGGACTTTACCAAAATAATTTCTTAAAGATTTCAGTACTATATTGAGTATCAGTACATGTTACATAGCTGAGGCAAAGAATCCAGCTAAGTTATTTCCACTAAGTGTATGGTTTGAGATGTATTATTGTTTTGTTGCACATCAAATGTTGTTAACTAACTAATATATGTGAATAGCGCCCCCTACAGTTGGATACCTAGGTATTATCAACAGGTTTGGGTATAAATTAACCTAACCTTACTATTCTAATAAAATAAAAAATACTACCAATTAAAAAAATCTAAATTTCAAATTAAAAAAAACTAACACTAAGAGAAAAATTAAAAAATCTAAAATGACAAAAAATAATAAACACTAAATTACGAAAATAAAAACACTAAGCTTACAAAAATTAATAAACAAATTTATCAAAAATAAAAACTATTACACCTAATCTAATAGCCCTATAAAAATAAAAAAGCCCCCCTAAATAAAAACACCCCCTAGCTTACAATAAATTACCAATAGCTCTTAAAAGGGCCTTTTGTAGGGCATTGCCCTTAGTTAAACAGCTCTTTTACCTGTAAAAAAATACAAAGCCCCCCCAACAGTAAACCCCACCACCCAACCAACCCCCCAGCTCTTAAAAGGGCATTTAGCTCTTTTTCAAAAGCCTAAACCCTAATCCCCCCAAAAAAACACCCCAAAAAATAAAAAATAATACCTAACACTAACCCCAGAATTTCTACTCACGGTTGCTGAAATCCAGACATCCAGGCGGCCAGAAGTCTTCATCCAGGGGGCAACATCTTCATCCATTGCGGGGGCATCTTCTATCTTCAATCCGACGGAGCAGATCGGCGAACACATCCAGCGCGGAGCGTCCTCTTCATAGGTCCCCACCGTACACTTAAGCTTTAATGCAAGGTAGCCGTTTTAAAATAGCGTACCTTGCATTCCTATTGGCTGATTTGATTATTCAAATTCAAATCAGCCAATAGAATGAGAGCTTCTAAAATCCTATTGGCTGTTCAAAACAGTCAATAGGATGAGAGCTACTAAAATCATATTGGCTGGATGAGAGCTACTGAAATCCTATTGGCTGAGGTGTAATTGTTTTTATTTTTGATAATTTCGTTTATTATTTTTTGTAAGCTTGGTGTTTTTACTTTTTAAGATTTTTTAAATTTGAAATTTAGATTTTTTAATTGGTAGTATTTTTTGTTTTATTAGAATAGTAAGGTTAGGTTAATGTATAGTTTAATGCTAGGGTTATTTTTATTTGACAGGTAAGTTTTTTATTTATTTAAATATAGTTATATTGTAATTTTAAATTAAAGTTAGGGGGTGCTAAGTATAGGGGTTAATAGTTTAATTTAGAGTTTTGCGATGTGGGGGGCCGGAGGTTTAGGGGTTAATAGGTTTATTTAGTTGCAGAGATGTGGGAGACGGAGGTTTAGGGGTTAATAACTTTATTATAGTGGCGGTGATGACGGGGAGCGGTGGAATAGGGGTTAATAACTTTTATTAGTGTTGGTGATGTTGGGAGCGGCAGATTAAGGGTTAATAACTTATTTAGGTGTCGGCGATGTCAGGAGCGGCAGATTAGGGGTTAATAACTTTATTTTGGTGTTGGCGATGTTGGGGGCGGCAGATTAGGGGTGTTTAGACTTAGGGTTTATGTTAGGGTGTTCGGTTTAAACGTAACTCTTTTTCTACATAGACATCAATGGGGCTGCGTTACGGAGAATTTTCATTCCACACTTCAAGTGTTAGGTTTTTTTCTAACACCTTCTCCCCATTGATGTCTATGGGAGAAAGCGTGCATGAGCACGTCAAAGCAGCCCTTAGATTTTGTGCGGTATGGAGCTTAAAACCACCATATCGCACGCACAAGGAGGTTTTTCAGAAACTCGCAATGGAAGCACTATGGAGGGTGAAATAACGCAACTTTTTTTGGCATTAGTTTAGCACCCTGATTAGAGCAAAACTCATAATCTAGGTGATGAAGAATTAATGTATTCCTGTTGGGTTTGTGCACATAAGTAAATAATTATTATATCAGGCTGAGAAAAGCTTTGCGCACACTTTTTAGAGCCATATCTAAGATAATGTCACTTTTTAATCATTTTTATATTAAACGGATTAGCTTTTGAATTATTTCTTTGGAGTCGTGATTCTCAGAACGCCATTTAAAGACATGCTCAGCACTGCAGAATCTGTTGGCGCTTAATAAATAAAGAATAATAATAATAATGTTATGCTAACTACTCTGTGTGTTCTATTTACACTTTTATTACCGCGTGAGGGCATAGTAACAATTGACTGTACTAGGAGGTGCCCTTTTTCTATTTGTTCTAAATGAACTAAGAATAAGATATGGAAGGTAAGTAAGTAAGAGAAGAATACGGCAGCAAAAAGTCAGTCAGAGAGAGTACAAGTCACATGATAAGTTAGAGAGAGATGGGTAACTGGTAACAGAGAGATGACTAGTAGGTAAAGATAAGTAGAAATACAATTAATTCAAATGAGTGGAAACAGAATGTGATCAACTCTGGAGAAATCAATTTTAAAAGGTCCAACAGCAATTAGACTAAAATAATATAACATATGGGGGCTGAAGGATTTGATTGGGTCAAAAAAATATCAATGGGTGTGAGAAAGATGAATAAGAGTAGAATGAAAAAAAGCAATGGCTATTGGGATAGAATTATTAAAATGGCATTTCATTTTTAACAACTTTCTAATTTTCTTCTATTACCAAATTTGCTTAGTTCCTTTAGGCCCTTATTTAAAATCTATTCAAATTGCCAATTCCCTGCAAAATCTGCTTGAAAAATTCAAGTCCCTATTCAAATTCAAGAAATCCAGGCTGAAACCTAACAGCTCATCTGTTGGTGTGTGAAATGTTGCAGGAAAATATATGTGCTTGCAATGCATATTTCATGTTTCAGGCAGCCATATTGGCTTAAAATGCTATTAAAATATGCTTAAAATTCTCACTACAGATCACCACTGTCTACTTGCTGGCTAGCACCATTGTAAGCAATTTAGGGAACCATTAAGAATTTCAAACAATGATTAAGAAAAAAATTACTGGTATATACATAGGGCCCCATTTATCCAGCAGTGTATGAAGCGTTAGACAGCTACTTTCTTACCTGTAAACCATCGATTAGCTGGTCGGATTAAAATCCCCCAGATACATTTGTGATTGACAGCCCCTGCTCACGCGGTAATGGCCTAAGGTGAGTCTACTAGGGAGCGGCATTGCACAAGCCGCCACTTTTGCAATGTTAAATGCAGTAGTGTATTGCTGGCTGAGACCCGGGCTGACAGGTTTGCCGAAGTGAACATTGCCATGCAGGCATTGATAAATGTGGCCCATAAATCATATTTTTTTTTTCGTTTCACCTTTTTATATCTCTACTCAACACATAGCACCTGTTAAAGTTACATTAAAAATACTAAAAATTTAAAAATAAATGCTTAAAATACAAAAAAACACCAAAAATAAAAAAACTAAAATGTATTTGCTTGCTTTAGCAGTGCTTTAAAATCACTACTTGCATGTATACAGGACGCATTTCTTTTTCAATACGCGGGAAAATGAGACACAATACGGCTGAAATTATGCCGTGTATCTTTTTTAATAAAGCGCTTATAGTAGTATCCTTTGGTGAACAAAAAATATGTAGGCTCAAGAGAAGCAGAGCAGTAAATGATTTATTTTTGTTCATTTTTTAAGCATATCTGGCTCTGATCTAACCTGTTGACCACAACTGAGTTCTTGTACAGAATATTATTTGCAATAAGTCTATTCATTTGAAAATATATATTTTTAATAAGACTATAGATAAATCCTGGAGAGTCTGACATGGCAGCTATGAGGTTAAAGCATTTAATTGCATTATGTAGGTGATGGAGCAGTGTTGGGATAATCTTGTCACTTTATCGAAAGCCCCTGCAGCTGGAACATCTGAGAAAAGTAGCACGCCATGTTATAAAATGCTCATGCAGCAGGACGGAATAAAAAAGGCATTTTCAAGACACCGGCTGTTCCTGACTACAGGAAAATGAAAATACAGCATCTACGCACCTGTTCACCTGATGGTGAAGGAAAGAAAAACCATTATCAAGTGACAGGAGATGAAAAAACAAAATCCACTTCAGCAGCATATCCTGGCGCATGTGATTAATCTCACGCTTGTGCAGCTTGATGCACATTAACCAGATAATTAATTATTTCTTTGGGGACTCTGTCTGTGCAACTGTTCTATCAGCCTGCAAAGCAATAAGGACACACAACTCATATAGCATATGAGCGCAAGACTATTTAAACAACACTATTGGTTGAAGCATATGGATTGTTTATTATACAAAAATGTTATAACCCATTTTGTATCAGAAAGCAGGGTTTCTTGCAAAATCACTTATGATAACTGGTACAGAAATTGAGAGGAACAAAGGTATATGTCAAAAATAGGAATACAGATTGAAAAAAATGCTAGGGAGTGTACAATACACAGATGCATATAGATACACAATAAAACACTAAAGGACACACGTAAAGGCTGGACAGGGTGACATGACAGAAGGACATACTGGCTGGTAGCAATAGAATAAATAGATAAATAGATGTAGCACTGCGGAATCTGTTGGCGCTCTACAAATAACTGATAATAATAATAATCAGGTAGACAGACTACATCAAAAAGGCTTCTCTTTGTTTTTTGTAGACATTTCAAATGTTTTCCCACAGCAATATATATTCAAGATAATTGAATAAAGGATTTAATCCTTGAAGAAACAGTGCTGGGACTCTGTACTTTTGGATATATATACAGTATCTCACAAAAGTGAGTAGACCCCTCACATTTTTGTAAATATTTTATTATATCTTTTCATGTGACAACACTGAAGACATTACAATTTGCTACAATGTAAAGTAGTGAGTGTACAGCCTGTATAACAGTGTAAATTAGCTGCCCCCTCAAAAAACCTCAGCACACGGCCATTAATGTCTAAACCGCAACAAACGTGAGTACACCCCTAAGTGGAAATGTCCAAACTGGGCCCAATTAGCCATTTCCCCTCTCCGTTGTCATATGACTCGTTAGTGTTACAAGGTCTCAGGTGTGAATGGGGAGCAGGTGCGTTAAATTTGGTGTTATCACTCTCACACTCTTTCATACTGGTTACTGGAAGTTCAACATGGCACCTCATGGCAAAGAACTCTCTGAGGATTTGAAAAAAAAGAATTGTTGCTCTACATAAAGATGGCCCCCTAGGCTATAAGAAGATTGCCAAGACCCTGAGCTACAGCACAGTGGGCAATATCATACAGCGGTTTCACAGGACAGGTTCCACTCAGAACAGGCCTCGCCATGGTCGACCAAAGAAGTTGAGTGCACATGCTCAGCTTCATATCCAGAGGTTGTATTTGGGAAATAGACTTAAGAGTGCTGCCAGCATTTCTGCAGAAGTTGAAGGGGTGGGGGGTCAGATTGTCAGTCCTCAGACCATACGCCACACACTGCATCAAATTGGTCTGCATGGCTGTCGTACCAGAAGTAAGATGATGCAAAAGAAAGCCTGCAAACAGTTTGCTGAAGACAAGTAGACTAAGTACACGGATTACTGGAACCATGTCCTGTGGTCCGATGAGGCCAAGATAAATTTATATGGTCCAAATGGTGTCAAGCGTGTGTGGCGGCAACCAGGCGAGGAGTACAAAGACAAGTGTGTCATACCTAAAGTCAAGCATGGTGGTGGAAGTGTCATGGTCTGGTCCTGCGTGAGTGCTGCCGGCACTGGGGAAACACAGTTCATTGAGGGAACAATGAATGCCAACATGTACTGTGACATACTGATGCAGAGCATGATCCCCTCCCTTTAGAGACTGTGCCTCACAAACACTAGTTAACTATTATTAACCCCTAATCTGCCGCTCCTAACATCGCCGCCACCTACATTATACTTATTAACCCCTAATCTGCCGTGCCGCCACCTACATTATACCTATTAAACCCTAATCTGCTGCCCCAACATCACCGCCACCAACCTACGAGTCTTGTGTCCCAACGCTGCTTTTTAACACCCGCTGGTATTACGAGCCTTGCAGGTACAGGTGTACTGCTCACTTTTTCGGCCAGACTCGAAAATACCGCAAATCCACTTACGTCAATTGCGTATCCTATTTTTTCAATGGGATTTGCCTAACGCCGATATTACGAGTCTTCCTAAAAGTGAGCCGTACACCCTCTCCTGTCAAGCCTGGTACCGCATTTAAAAGTCAATAGTTAAGAGTTTTATGGGCTAACGCCGTAGTATAAAACTCTTAACTAAAGTGCTAAAAAGTACACTAACACCCATAAACTACCTATTAACCCCTAAACCGAGGCCCTCCCACATTGCAAACACTTAAATAAAAATTTTAACCCCTAATCTGCCGAACCGGACATCGCCGCCACTATAATAAATATATTAACCCCTAAACCGCCGCACCCCCGCCTCGCAAACACTAGTTAAATTTTATTAACCCCTAATCTGCCGTCCCTAACATCGCCGACACCTACCTACATTTATTAACCGCTAATCTGCCGCCCCCTACGTCGCCGCCACTATATTAAAGTTATTAACCCCTAAATCTAAGTCTAACCCTAACCCTAACACCCCCCTAACTTAAATATTATTTAAATAAATCTAAATAAAATTACTACAATTAACTAAATTATTCCTATTTAAAACTAAATACCTATAAAATAAACCCTAAGATAGCTACAATATAACTAATAGTTACATTGTAGCTATCTCAGGGTTTATTTTTATTTTACAGGCAACTTTGTATTTATTTTAACTAGGTACAATAGTTATTAAATAGTTATTAACTATTTAATAGCTACCTAGTTAAAATAAAGACAAATTTACCTGTAAAATAAAACCTAACCTAAGTTACAATTACACCTAACACTACACTATAATTAAATAAATTCCCTAAATTAACTTCAATTAAATACAATTAAATACAATTATCTAAAGTACGAGAAACCCCCCCCCACTAAATTACAGAAAATAATAAAATAATTACAAGTTTTTTAAACTAATTACACCTAATCTAATCCCCCTAATAAAATAAAAAAGCCCCCCAAAATAATAAAAAGCCCTACTCTATACTAAATTACAAATAGTCCTTAAAAGGGCCTTTTGCAGGGCATTGCCCCAAAGTAATCAGCTCTTTTACCTGTAAAAAAAAGTACAATACCCCCCCAACATTAAAACCCACCACCCACACACCCAACCCTACTCTAAAACCCACCCAATCCCCCCTTAATAAAACCTAACACTAACGCCTTGAAGATCACCCTACCTTGAGAAGTCTTCACCCAACCGGGCCAAAGTCCTCAACGAAGCCAGGCGAAGTGGTCCTCCAGACGGGCAGAAGTCTTCATCCAAGCCGGGAAGAAGAGGTCCTCCAGATGGGCAGAAGTCTTCATCCAGACGGCATCTTCTATCTTCATCCATCCGGCGCAGAGTGGGTCCATCTTCAAGACAACCGACGCAGAGCATCCTCTTCCTTCTGACGACTCTCAACGAGTCGTCGGAAGGAAGAGGATCAGCCAATAGGATTGAACTTTAATCCTATTGGCTGATCCAATCAGCCAATAGAATGCAAGCTCAATCCTATTGGCTAATTGTATTAGCCAATAGGATTTTTCCTACCTTAATTCCGATTGGCTGATAGAATTCTATCAGCCAATCGGAATTGAAGGGACGCCATCTTGGATGACGTCACTTAAAGGAACCTTCATTCGTCGGGAGTCGTCGGATGAAGAGGATGCTCCGCGTTGGTTGTCTTGAAGATGGACCTGCTCCGCGCCGGATGGATGAAGATAGAAGATGCCGCCTGGATGAAGACTTCTGCCCGTCTGGAGGACCTCTTCTTCCCGACTTGGATGAAGACTTCTGCCAGTCTGGAGGAGCACTTCAGCCCGGCTTCGTTGAGGACTTCAGCCTGGTTGGGTGAAGACTTCTCAAGGTAGGGTGATCTTCAAGGGGTTAGTGTTAGGTTTTATTAAGGGGAGATTGGGTGGGTTTTAGAGTAGGGTTAAATGTGTGGGTGGTGGGTTTTAATGTTGGGGGTATTGTACTTTTTTTTTACAGGTAAAAGAGCTGATTACTTTGGGGTAATGCCCCGCAAAAGGCCCTTTTAAGGGCTATTTGTAATTTAGTATAGGGTAGGGCTTTTTTTTTATTATTTTGGGGGGCTTTTTTATATTATTAGGGGGATTAGATTAGGTGTAATTCGTTTAAAAAACTTGTAATTATTTTATTATTTTCTGTAATTTAGTGGGTTTTTTTCATACTTTAGATAATTGTATTTAACTGTGGTTAAATTAGGGAATTTATTTAATTGTAGTGTAGTGTTAGGTGTAATTGGAACTTAGGGTAGGTTTTATTTTATATGTAAATTTGTCTTTATTTTAACTAGGCAGCTATTAAATAGTTAATAACTATTCAATAACTATTGTACCTAGTTAAAATAAATACAAACTTGCCTGTAAAATAAAAATAAACCCTGAGATAGTTACAATTTAACTATTAGTTATATTGTAGCTATTTTAGGGTTTATTTTATAGGTAAGTATTTAGTTTTAAATAGGAATAATTTAGTTAATTGTAGTTATTTTATTTAGATTTATTTAAATAATATTTAAGTTAGGGGGGTGTTAGGGTTAGACTTAGATTTAGGGGTTAATAACTTTAATATAGTGGCGGCGACGTTGGGGGCAGCAGATTAGGGGTTAATAATTGTAGATAGGTTGCGGCGACATTGGGGGCGGCATAGTAGGGGTTAATAAATATAATGTTGGGTTCGGCAATGTTGGGGCAGCAGATTAGGGGTTCATAAGTATAATGTAGGTGGCGGCGGTGTCCGGAGCGGCAGATTAGGGGTTAATAATATAATGCAGGTGGTGACGATGTCGGGGTCGGCAGATTAGGGGTTAATATGTGTAAGATTAGGGGTGTTTAGACTCGGGGTTCATGTTAGGGTGTTAGGTGTAGACATAAATGTTCTTTCCCCATAGGAATCAATGGGGCTGCGTTAGGAGCTGAACGCTGCTTTTTTGCAGGTGTTAGTTTTTTTTCAGCTGGCTCTCCCCCATTGATTCCTATGGGGAAATCGTGCACGAGCACGTTTTACCAGCTCACCGCTAACGTAAGCAGCACTGGTATTGAGGTGAGTTGTGGAGCAAAATTTTGCTCTCCGCTCACTTTTCTGCGGCTAACGCCGGGTTTGTAAAAACCTGTAATACCAGCGTTGTCTTAAGTGAGCGGTGAGAATAAAATGCTCGTTAGCACCGCACAGGTTTACTGACAAAACTCGTAATCTAGCCGCAAGCTAGCTACAATATAAATAATAGTTACATTGTAGCTAGCTTAGGGTTTATTGGGTTGGTTTTATTTTTAGGTTAGGGCTTTGGGCAGCAATAGAGCTAAATGCCCTTTTAAGGGCAATGCCCATCCAAATGCCCTTTTCAGGGCAATGGGGAGCTTAGGTTTTTTTAGTTAGGGTTTTATTTGGGGGGGGGGGGGTTGTGTAGGTGGTGGGTTTTACTGTTGGGGGGGTTGTTTGCATTTCTTTTTCAGGTAAAAGAGCTGATTTCTTTGGGGCAATGCCCCGCAAAAGGCCCTTTTAAGGCTATTGATAGTTAAGTTTAGGCTATGTTTTTTTTGTTTTTTTTGGGGGGCTTTTTTATTTTGATAGGGCTATTAGATTAGGTGTAATTAGTTTAAAGATCTTGTAATTTGTTTTTTATTTTCTGTAATTTAGTAATTTTTTTTTTTGTAATTTAGCTAATTGTATTTAATTTATTTAATTGTATTTCATTTAGGTAATTTATTTAATTGTAGTGTAGTGTTAGGTGTTAGTGTAGTGTAACTTAGGTTAGGTTTTATTTTATAGTTCAATTTGTATTTATTTTAGCTAGGTAGTTAATAACTATTTAGTAACTATTTTACCTAGTTAAAATACATACAAACTTGCCTGTAAAATAAAAATAAACCCTAAGCTAGCTACAATGTAACTATTAGTTATATTGTAGCTAGCTTAGGGTTTATTTTACAGGTAAGTATTTAGTTTTAAATAGGAATAATTTAGTTAATGATAGTAATCTTATTTATAATTTAGTTAATAATAGTAATTTTATTTAGAAGTATTTAAATTATATTTAAATTGGGGCGGTTAGGGTTAGGGCTAGACTTATGTTTAGGGGTTAATAAATTTAGAATAGTGGCTGCGACGTTGGGGGTGGCAGATTAGGGGTTAATAAATGTAGGTAGGTTGCGGCAACATTGGGGGAGGGAGATTAGAGGTTAATAAATATAATGTAGGTGTTGGCGATGTTGGGGACAGCAGATTAGTGGTTAATAAGCATAATGTAGGTGTCGGCGATGTCCGGAGCGGCAGATTAGGGGTTAATAATAATAAGTATAATGTAGGTGTCGGCGATGTCGGGGGTGGCAGATTAGGGGTTAATAAGTGTAAGATTAGGGGTGTTTAGACTCGGGGTTCATGTTAGGGTGTTAGGTGTAAACATAAAATGTGTTTCCCCATAGGAATCAATGGGGCTGCGTTACTGAGTTTTACGCTGCTTTTTGGCAGATGTTAGACTTTTTCTCAGCCTGCTCTCCCCATTGATGTCTATGGGGAAATTGTGCACGAGCACGTATAACCAGCTCACCGCTCACTTAAGCAGCGCTGGTATTGGAGTGCGGTATGGAGCTCAATTTTGCTCTACGCTCACGTCTTGCCTGTTAACGCTGGGTTGATAAAAACCTGTAATACCAGCGCTGCAGGTAAGTGAGCGGTGAGAATAAACTGCAAGTTAGCACTGCACCCCTCATAACGCAAAACTCGTAATCTAGCCGTTTATTTGAAAAAGAAGGCATCTAAGCTAAGGAGCCAGCAAATTTTTGGTTTAGAACCATGGACAGCAGTTGTTTATTGGTGCTGTCCAATCAGCAAGGACAACCCAGGTTGTTCACCAAAAATGGGCTGGCATCTAAACTTACATTCTTGCTTTTCAAATAAACATACCAAGAGAATGAATAAAATTTGATAATAGGAGTAAATTATAAAGTTGCTTAAAATTGCTTGCTCTATCTGAATCACGGAAGAAAAAAATTGGATTCAGTGTCCCTTTAAGGCAGTGCTGGAAAATAATGGTGTCCACACAAAATATTGACACTTTGGGCCCAATTTGGACATTTGCACTTAGGGGTGTACTCACATTTGTTGCAATCGGTTTAGACATTAATGGCTGTGTGTTGAGTTATTTTGAGGGGACAGGAAATTTACACTGTTATACAGACTGTACACTCACTACTTTAAATTGTAGCAAAGTGTCACTTCTTCAGTGTTGTCACATGAAAAGATAAAATAAAATATTTACAAAAGCTTTGAAATAAAGACTTTAAATTCTAAACAGCATTATAAACATAATAAAATAATCACACAACACAGAATATATAATTAAACTAAGTTAAATGAACAAAAACATTTGCTAAACAGCATTATAAACCTAATAAAATAATCACACAACACAGACTTCACTTGCATTTTTCTGCAAACAGTTCTTTCTATGCATTCCAATCTGGACTGATTTATAGACAGGAAGATCTTGTTCCTTTGAAATCTGCTCGATAGCTCAGGTCTGGTTAAACTGATTAATTTCAGCTTGCTTGGCTTTGCTGCAACACAAGCGGACAGCTCCACCTACTGGCTATTTTAATCAATGCACTGCCTCTTAATGTTTTTTAATAGCAGTCACATGACTGGAAAAAAAGGTTGTTATTCTTAAACGGTGTAAATTGAACCGTTGTAAACCGAGGGCCATCTGTATACATATATATATATATATATATATATGTATATATCTATATATATATATATATATATATATATATATATATATATATATGGCAAAACTATTTTATAATTAACATTTTAGAATGTCCAAACGCAAATAAGCACAAGTGTGATACTAAAAGTGCTTTATGAGCTACTATATTTTTAAGTTTTTGTAAAACCAGGAAATGACTGTGTTTATTAACATAAGCATTTGTTAAAGCATATTATATAAATAGCTAATATACAGTATGCCCTGTGAGATATTATGCACTATGGATATCCTATAGTGGTTACCTCTGGGATGTAAAATATTGATACTCCTTTGCTGGAACTGTGGCAATGGAATCTCTGTACAGATGTTTCAAGCTAAGATGGAAGCCATGTTTTTGGTACTTCCTTCCATGACATGATAGGACTGGAAATCATAAATTCTCTTTCAGTAAGAGTATATTATGTGTTCTAAAACAAACAGGACAGGGACATAAAATCTGTCCAATGTCACAGAGACTTGGCACTGAGTCTAGAATTGGGATTAGCAACTAGAAGGGCCAAGGCTAGTCTGACTCCTACTAGTCACAGTAGCAATAG
This sequence comes from Bombina bombina, assembly GCF_027579735.1. NCBI lineage: Eukaryota > Metazoa > Chordata > Amphibia > Anura > Bombinatoridae > Bombina > Bombina bombina. The sequence goes on from NC_069502.1 coordinate 1,130,829,089, forward strand.
AATTACAGTAACATAATCCTCTAATTAGAGGTCAAACGCATCATTTGATTGGATACTATCGCCTGTAGTTTATCGTTTCCATGCATGTCCCACTTTAACACACCAAGTGCTAAAAGAACTTGCGCTACGAAATGATAATATTTCACAACAAATTACGTAAAGCTGCTCAGGGTTACACAACAGGTTTGATTCAGAGGCTTTTCAAGTATGTATTTATTTGAATACCATTTTTTTTAATGTAAACTACAAGAAACAATTGAAGAGGATGCACATTATGTGTATTGAAACAACAGATGCTTGGTTGATCACTAGGGTTTTTAATGTTGTTTTAAAAGTGTAAATAACCTCTATGATCAGAATATCAAATTTATATCATAAACACTCAAATATATAAACAGCCAATGTAAATTCACATTTTTCCATAAAATGTTGTCTTTACCCGTTGAAACCACTAACTATATTGAAAATCTCAATGCTAGAATACTGACTATAGAAAATGTATGCAAATAGGAGGCAGCAGCAGAAATCAACCTCCAAGTAGGGGGGAAAGAGAGACCAACCTATATGAAAGAGTGCTCCTGCAGTTAAATACAATGTAATACAGTTAACTCTTATCAGCAGCTTGTCTAACTACATTGTCTATTTTAAGCACAACATTGCAAAAAAAATGCATATCAAGAAATGTTATAAAAGCGTCAAAAATGTAATTTCAATTTCTATCTCTGGGTGAAGTGGAAAATAAAACACATTTTCAGAGATAAATTACAGTGAGCATAATAAATACTGAAAGTATATGGCAACATTTTTCACTATTTATAATCAAACATTTTATGCTGAGTTTCAATTTAAAATGAATGTTCATTTAGCTTAATTTTATACGTAATAAAAGTTAGATTGAGAGGTAGATTTAACAAGGGTTGAACGGCCCATGTTTAGGCCCGAGCCTGCTGCTCCACTAACTGATACGCTGCTTCAGAGGCTGCTTTCATCTTTCTGCCCGATCCTATATGATCGGGCTGATTGACAATTCCTGCTAGCGGCCAATTGGCCGCAAATCGGCAGGGGACGGCATTGCTCAAGCAGTTCTGCTGAACTGCTTGTGCAATGATAAATGCAGACAGTGCATGCTGTCAGCATTCAGCAATGTCTGTCGGACATGACACACTACAGTGTATCATGTCAGACAGACATTGGTAAATCTACCCCTATGTCACTTCATCAACTGTTAAATTCTTTGTTGTTTCCAGGTTAAAAAAAAAAAAAAAAAACTATTTTATTTGTTTGCCACTGTATAATAAATATACTATGTAGGACAGTTTATCATGGCCCGAATATGCCCCAATGTAACTGTTTCCACGCAAGCCTTCAGGCTTGCAGGAAACATGAGTTAAGAAGCAGCGGTCTTAAGACCGCTGCTCTTTAACCTAAGATCGGACAGCAATCCGCCCGATCGTATACGACACCCCCTGCTAGTGAATTTGCTTGTGCAATGTAAATGCCGACAGTATATGCTGTCGGCATTTAGCGATGCAGGGTGGACATGACTCGCTATAGCGAATCATGTCCGCCCGGGGTATGATAAATCTAACCCAGTGGCCTCTAGTTATCGAGCCGTCAACCTCAAATACGCTGGAATTCCGCAGCGTATTTGTGGCAAGGCTGATTCGCCTTAGTTATCAAAGGCTATAGACCGGCAAAAGTAGAATTTAGTGACGTAATCTTCGATCCGCCGGACTCAGTCCGACACAGATCGATTCTTACGTCACTCCAGATGTTCCGCACACAAGTGCGGCACTATCTGACTACTTTTGCTAGTTATCAAAAAACTAGCAGGTACGCTCAGCACTTTTCCGGCCCAGCGTACCTGGTTTTCAATCCACCTCCCTGGAGGTGGCGGATCCCATAGGAATCAATGGGAGTCTGACCATAGCGAAAGTTCATGTTCGTTGCTACCAGACATCCCATTGATTCCTATGGGAGCTGTCTACACCTAACACCCTAACATGTACCCCGAGTCTAAACACCCCTAATCTGTCCCCCCTACACCGCCGCAACTAAATAAAGTTATTACCCCCTAAACCGCCACTCCCGGAGCCCACCGCCACTCTAATAAACTTATTACCCCCTAAACCGCCGCTCCCGGAGCCCACCGCAAGCTATAATATATGTATTAAACCATAAACCGCCGCTCCCTGACCCCGCCGCAAATATAATATATGTATTAACCCCTAAACCGCCGATCCCTGACCCCACCGCAACTATAATATATGTATCAACCCCCTGGACCTCGCCGCAACTAAATAAATAGAAGAAGTCTTCCATCCGATGAAGTGATCCTCCAAGCGGCGCTGAAGAAGTCTTCCATCCAGGCGATGTCATCTTCCAAGCGGGGTCTTCAATCTTCTTTCTTCAGGATCCATCTTCATCCCGCCGACGCGGAACATCCTTCTTCCCCGACGGACTAACGACGAATGAAGGCTCCTTTAAGGGATGTCATCCAAGATGGCGTCCCTTCAATTCCGATTGAATCAGCAAATCAGATTGAGCTCGCATTCTATTGGCTGATAGGAACAGCCAATAGAATGCAAGCTCAATCTGATTGGCTGATTCAATCAGCCAATCAAATTTTTCCTACCTTAATTCCGATTGGCTGATAGAATCCTATCAGCCAATCGGAATTAAAGGGACGCCATCTTGGATGACGTCCCTTAAAGGAGCCTTCATTCGTCGTTAGTCCGTCGGGGAAGAAGGATGTTCTGCGTCGGCGGGATGAAGATGGATCCTGAAGAAAGAAGATTGAAGACCCCGCTTGGAAGATGACATCGCCCGGATGGAAGACTTCTTCAGCGCCGCTTGGAAGATGACATCGCCCGGATGGAAGACTTCTTCAGCGCCGCTTGGAGGATCACTTCATCGGATGGAAGACTTCTTCAGCGCCCCTTGGAGGATCACTTCATTGGATGGAAAACTTCTTCAGCGCCCCTTGGAGGATCACTTCTGCTGCTCCGGATCTCCTCTTTGGTCCCATCGGACGACTCAAGGTAAGATGATCTTCAGGGGGGTAGTGTTAGGTAGTGTTAGGTTTATTTATGGGGGGTTTGGGTTAGATTAGGGGTATGTGGGTGGTGGGTTTTAACGTTGGGGGGTTGTATTTTTCTTTTACAGGCAAAAGAGCTGTTTTCTTTGGGGCATTCCCCGCAAAAGGCCCTTTTAAGGGCTGTAAAGGTAAAATAGCTTTGAACTTTTTAATTTAGAATAGGGTAGGGCATTTTTCTATTTTGGGGGGCTTTGTTATTTTATTAGGGGGCTTAGATTAGGTGTAATCATCTTAAAATTGTTGTAATATTTTTTAAACTTTTGTAACTTATTTTTTTTATTTTTTGTAACTTAGCTTTTTTTATTTCTTGTACTTAAGTTAGTTTATGTAATTGCATATAATTGTAGTTATTTGTAGGTGATTTATTTAATTAATTTAATGATAGTGTAGTGTTAGGTTTAATTTTAACTTAGGTTAGGATTTATTTTACAGGTAATTTTGTATTTCTTTTAGCTAGGTAGTTATTAAATAGTTAATAACTATTTAATAACTATTCTAACTAGCTAAAATAAATACAAAGTTACCTGTAAAATAAATATAAATCCTAAAATAGCTACAATGTAATTATTATTTATATTGTAGCTATATTAGGGTTTATTTTATAGGTATTTAGTTTTAAATAGGAATAATTTATTAAAGTATAGTGTAGTGTTAGGTGTAATTGTAACTTAGGTTAGGATTTATTTTACAGGTAAATTTATCTTTATTTTAACTAGGTAGCTATTAAATAGTTAATAACTATTTAATAGCTATTGTACCTAGTTAAAATAAATTGAAAGATGCCTGTAAAATAAAAATAAATCCTAAGATAGCTACAATATAATTATTATTTATATTGTAGCTATATTAGGGTTTATTTTATAGGTAAGTATTTAGTTTTAAATAGGATTAATTTATTTAATAATAGAAATATTATTTAGATTTATTTAATTAATATTTAAGTTAGGGGGTGTTAGGTTTAGTGTTAGACTTAGGTTTAGTGGTTAATAATTAAGTTAGGGGGGGCAGGATAGGGGTTAATAAATTTATTATAGGTGGTGACGGTGTAGGGGGGGGCAGGATAGGGGTTAATAAGTTTAATATAGGTTGCGGCGGGGTCTGGGAGCGACGGTTTAGGGGTTAAACTATGTATTTAGTTGCGGCGAGGTCCGGGAGCGGCGGTTTAGGGGTTAAACTATTTATTTAATTGCGGCGGGGTCCGGGAGCGGCGGTTTAGGGATTAATAACTTTATTATAGAGGGCGGCGGTATAGGGGGGCAGGATAGCGGTTTCCTAGGTATAATGTAGGTGGCGGCGGTGTCCGGGAGTGGCGGTTTAGGGGTTAATACATTTATAAGAGTTGCAGCGGGGTCTAGGAGTGGCTGTTTAGGGGTTAGTAACTTTATTTAGTTGCAGGAGGCTCCGGGGGCGCCGGTATAGGGGGTAGAACAGTATAGTATGAGTGCTTAGTGACAGGGGTATCAATAAAGCTGTGAAAAAGCCGAAGAGTAGCGAGATCGGATGAGTGATAACTCTCACAGTCTGCTGCTCATCGCCCCGTACTTGGTGCGCGGCTTTTTGACAGATTTATTGATAACTTAGGCGAACTTTTGCAGGTCCGCAGCGGCGATGGTAGGCGAGCTTAGGCGGGCGTATTGAACTGGCGAAGGCAGGTAAATTAGACGCATTGATAACTAGAGGCCTATGTATCATCATAAAGACCACACAAAACCAGAAAGCTAATACTTTTGTGCAGTTCCAAAGAAATGCATAAGCCAGTAATAAATATATATATATATACTGTATATTGTACCAATCCATTATCCATTAAGCTAAAGCCTGCATTTGCTTTAAGAGGATACAGGACAATGAATATTTATGCACACACTACAGTAGTACATCTATAAACAAGTCTGATGTTTAAGTTTACATATAATATCAGATTGTTTTTTATACTCAACATCATAATTGTGTTTACGCAGGAATTGATGTTTGCTTTACATTAGATACAACTTATAGGCTTCTATTGCACAACATCAGAAAGAAAAAAAGTACATTAGATTTGTATTGATTCTCCAGGAAAATATGCCTTTGAGATCACATGCTGGTTATGTATGAGAATAACGGAAAGTACTATGTTGACAGCAGAAAATATAACTAGCAAAAGTAGCCTTGACTCTAGATACAGATTGTATAAAGTAGACACAGAAGGTCGGTGAATCAAGCTGTTAGCTGAGCTATGTTACTGAATGCTTCGTAACAAACAAAACCAGCAACAAAATATTTAGGGCTCCACTTGTTATTGTGCAGGTGGCCGAGGTTCTGAACTAGGGAACCTGTCCACCTGTAATTGGGCAAATTTATCATTAACCAAGCTGATGTTTGTACAATGCAGCCTGTTGCTCTAGCGGAACTAATCGCAAGAGAGCAGAGGCTGTCAATCACCCTAGTTGGATTAGCCCAGGGTGATTTTAAACCACTAGCTCAGAGGTGGCGGACAGTATAATTTATTAACGACAGCCAACTTACCCTGTATGTCGGCTGCTGTTTTTACTTGTAGCAGTTTACTTAAAACAGCATTTGGTCATTATGAGTCTCGCAGCTTTGGTGAGACCCGAGCTATTACAGGGCCAAAACCCCTTAAAGGTATAGAAAGGTCAAAAATGGAATGTGCATGGGTACATTTTAATTTGAAATAAAAGCATCTTTGCAATATACTTCCATAAGCAAAAATGCTTCTAATAAAAGTTATTAATGTTTTTCTGCAGCATATGCATATATGCTGTGGGTGCCTGTGCACCAGTATTTATACACTTACACCTTCTCACAAGGTCAGCAGTAGCTTGTATGACACAAATTATGTCTTCAGAAGCAAAATACACCACAGCCACCTTTCTGAGCAAGCATGAACACCCTTTCATATAGGCTGGTCTCTCTTTCCCCCCTACTTGGAGGTTGATTTCTGCTGCTGCCTCCTATTTGCATAGATTTTCTATAGCCAGTATTGTAGCATTGAGATTTTCAATATAGTTAGTGGTTTCAATGGGTAAAGACAACATTTTATGGAAGAATGTGAATTCAAATTGGCTGTTTATATATTTGAGTGTTTATGATATACATGTGATATTCTGATCATAGAGGTTATTTACACTTTTAAAACAACATTAAAAACCCTAGTGATCAACCAATCAACTGGTACATGGACCCTTGCAGGATATGTGCGTATGCCGCTGGAAAAACAGTAGTAACTTTTACTGGAAGCATTTTTTCTAATGGAAGTTTATTGTAAAAATGCTTATATTTCAAATTGAAATGCAGTCATGCACAGTTCATGCACTGTTGTAAATCACCTGTCATGACTCAAGGGGATAACAAAGGAGGAGGAAAGGAATGAGGTAAGAAAGGTTAGTGTATATTGTACGCATCCCTGAATAGTAGAGTAATGAGCGCTTAAAACTGTGAAAAATAGGAGAGAGAGTCTTGTGGAGAAAGGCAGAGGGTTCCACAAAATGGGGGCCATTCTGGATAAGTGCTATAGATGGGAATGTGAGGAGGTAACAAGAGAGGAGGAGTTCATGAGCAGAGTGAAGGAGACGGGAGTGAGATTATCTGGAGACAAGGTCTGAGACATAGGGGGAGCAGTTTATATAGGGCCTTGAACGTCAGAGTCATGATTTTGTGTTTTCTTCTGGAGGGTAGAGGAAGACAGTGAAGGGATTGGCAGAGAGATGCAGCAGATTAAGAACAACGTGTAAGGAAGAATCAGCCTGGCAGAGGCATTAATTATGGATTGTAAAGGAGGTAGATGGCAGCTAGGGAGACCAGAGAACACAGAGTTGCAATAGTCAAGGCAGGAAATAATGGATTCAAATCTTAGTTGTGTCTTGTATGAGGAAGTGGCAAATTTTGGAGATGTATATAAGGTGGAGACGACAAATGAGTGTGGGTTGTCGGATATCCCCAACCCCTTTTAAGGGGTTAAACACATAGGGGCCGAATTATCAAGCTCTGATCAGGCTCGCCGGAAACAGCAGTTATGAAGCAGCGGTCTAAAGTCTGCTGCTCCATAACTTGTCCGCCTGCTCTGAGGCTGCGGACATCAATCCGCTCGATCCTATAAAATCGGGCTGATTGACACCCCCTGCTAGCGACTGATTGGCCATGAATCTGCAGGGGGCAGCATTGCACAAGCAATTCACAAGAACTGATTGTGCAATGATAAATGCCGACAGCGTATGCTGTCGGCATTATTGTTGTGCGGCGCAGATGATACGCTACATCGCATCATGTCTGCTCGCACTTTAAAAAATCGGCCCCATAGTTTTATGAAAACCACTCTGGAGGAACAAAATCAACTAACATATTTAAATTTTGTTGCACTTTTTAAAAAGATTCATGTAATCAGTAAATTTTACACTGTGTCCAAATACAGTGTGCTTTTCTATAAGGACTAATAAACTAAAAATAAATACTTAAAAAAACAGGAAATGGTTGTTGTATACCTATGGATAAATAACTCACTAGCTGAATAGAACACCAGCCATTAAAGCTATTTAAAGGTATATTCCAGTCAAAATTGAAATGCACATAGATTAATCTTTGAACGGAAACTTATTTGCAAACAAAGAAGTATGGTACAGCACTACTGAAGGGTGCACGTGTAGACTAGGGACACTGCCCAGTCCCTGAAAGAATACTGTATACAAAAGCTGTCCACAGCACCAGAAATACTTATCAATCCTTTATTAAAACAATAAAAAGCGACGTTTCGGGGGTGATCCCCTTAGTCATGCAATATAGATGTATTGGCAAAAATGTGTCTAGTAAATGTAATCACTGTTTTAGTGTTAACATTATTCTCTGCACGTGCATTTGAAGCATAGCTAGATAGTCTCAGTGCACCAGCATTTTAAATACTACAGATGCTCAGAGCTCCAGTGGGGCTTGTATCATGTCAGCAATTAACTTGAGTCATTATTCCATGATACGAGCACCTTAGGCTTTCTCATGCTGTGTTACTTAAATACACTTTTGAAACAGCTATATCTTTTATTAGAAGCATTTTTACTAATACATGTGAATTATAAAAATGTGTCTACTCAAAACTGAAATGTATCCACTTGGATTACACTTTTGGCTGGAATTTCCCTTTAAGTTAATGTCCCTTTAAACACAAAGTTGCATCATTCTAGAATAATATACATATATAAAACATTATCACAACAGGACAAACAGATATAACAATAGTAATACCAAATGATTACTTGAACTTACTGACATCTTACTAGTGAGAACAATTATCTTATCATAAGTCTTCTACTGACTTCATGTGTCAGCGCCTAAGGAAGTGATGTGCTAAAAAGCAACACTGCCACCCACAAGTCGTTAGCATAGCAAGGCTTGATTTCCAGAAAGGTGTCAACCATCTTTTTATTTTTAATAAACATCAATGATTTTGAATTGCTTGATATAACCAAACTCTTGTTATTAATAAACTAGTTTAAGTGAAGAATGTGTCTCTCTGCATTATGTACAGAGAGGGTCTTGTTATATCCTAATCACTTCAGGCATGATGTGACCTTTCTGGAAGACTCGAGGAAAGAGAATAAAGCTTGAAGCTGTCTATGTTCCAGAACTACATTATCTTTAGTATTTAAATTATCATACTAAGAAAATGAAGATGCTTATTCAGGATTGCAACACTGTTGTAACGCAAGGCACATAAATAGTTCAAAATCCTTTATACAAAGCAACAGTTAGAGTCATGAAACACATTATTATATAGTCTTGCAATAAATTAACATACCACTCCAGAGTAAAAACATTTAGAATAAGCTAACACCTAGTATGTTGCAACTGTTTTTCAATAGCCAAACTTCTGTTACCATCTATTCTAGACCTTTTACTAGAGTTCACACTGCTTGCCACTGTTATTTTGTCAACAAAATTTACATTGTTTTGCAGTATCCTTTTAAAAAGCCCATTATCTCTTCTGCTGAGGCCAGTTAGGAACAGGTATTAAAGGGACTCTGTGCTGTAAAATTGGTTTCTAAAATATGTTCCAAATGAGTATTAAGGGTATGGGAATTTGTAGGTAGAAAAACGTTATTATATTTTTTGTGTGTGTGTTTCGTTCAACTTTTTTCTCAAGCCCAAACGCTTAACGCAAGCTTTGAAGTTGCGTAAAAAGTTTGAGTGCAAAATGTGATTGCGGTTGAGTGATTACATATACTTTCATCTTGCAATACAAGTGCACTTTGTGCTCAACGGGTCCCATAGAAAGTATAGGGAGCACAAATTATTGCAAATTTGTGCAAACAAACTCGCTTGTAATACGGAGTCAAGCGGAAAAAAAAATGCAATGCCGCAACCGTGTTTGCACACCACTTGTAATCTAGTCCAAAATTAGATAAAATTTTGAAACTTTCAATAGCGTTTCAACAAATGTAAAACACAAAAATAAAACCCTCAGTATATCTACATATATTGTTAGTCATTCCAGCAGGTTAAAACATATTGAGGTACAGCTATCACTGTCTATTTTTTGGCTGTGCAACATCTATATAAACTAGAGTTATTTGTTGTGTCCTGCTATTTAGATGATGAAGGGTTAATAATTATCCCTTGCTTTCTTATTTGGGTATTATGCAATAAAGGTATTCTTCCTATGCCAATAATGTGCTTGAGAGGGGGTAAGGGAGATAAGGACTATTGATGACTGAACCTGCATTAAAGTGAAGGTAAACTTTGATGAATGAAAGCCTGTTTTTTAAAAATACTATTAAAAACAGGGGCCTTTTCATTCATCAAAGTTTATAAAGCAGCCGTTTTGTTTAAAAACTTACCTTTCTTCTCTTCACAGCCGGAGCAGCTTCCCCCACCCGGAGATCCTCTCTTCACACGTCAGCAATGAATAATCCGGCTTCCTCCAATCATGGTATGGCCTCAGGCAATCATTCCCCTGGGGGGGAAAGCCGTGATTGGAGGAAGCCGGATTAGTCATTGCTGACGTGTGAAGAGAGGATCTCCGGGTGGGGGAAGCTGCTCTGTCTGTGAAGGGAAGAAAGGTACGTTTATAAACAAAACAGCTGCTTTGTAAACTTTGATGAATAAAAGTGCCCCTGTTTTTAATAGTATTTTTAAAACTGGGCATTTCATTCATCAAAGTTTACCTTCACTTTAAGCAATCAGTATGGCTAAATTATACTACTGGCATTTTATGTGTTTTTTGGGGGGTTGATCTTAGTTGCTGGAGCTATGAAATGTATAAATGGTTGGGGGTCTGCTACAAAGTTTGAAAACATGAAATATTACTTTTTTGACATAAAATTTAATGACAGACATTTATTGATTTAAAAAAAAATCAACAAATTGCATACCTTTAGGTCTAAACTAGATATAATGGGATGATTTCATAGCTAACTTTTCTGCCTAAGAAAAGAGCTTTAAACTGCAATAATTTCCTTGCATTAAAGTCTACTAAACAAAATATCATCCAACAGGAATATTTCATTTTTCCTAATTTAACAAAATATGTGAAAATGTGAATCAAATGATGTAGTATGTTTATTTATGCTATGTTTAAAGACATTCTATTGTCTAAAAGCATCTGCTTTATGTACACTACAATTCCCCAGTATATTTGCATTAAATATTTTATACCTTTTGGCAATATCTATATACAACAACCAAGATGTATATACTCAGCACATTGTATGGTATGTGTATTAGATTAAGAAAGGCATACTGCATGCACACAGATGCACTCCTTTAAACACTTCAACAGGAAAAAAAAAAATATATATTTGTGAAATTTTATCACACATAAAACCCTTTTCTTTTAGCCAAACATTTACACTTAGATGTCCCTTTAAAATTTGAGTTTAGACACTGTAAATCTATCCAGAATAAAACCCTGCACATTTGTAGCATTTCCTGATTAAACTCTAAGTAACCAAGAGAATATGAGATTGCTGCACCAGGACATAAATTTTATTAGACTATAGCCCTGGGCACTGCTGAGACACTTGCTGATCCCCTATCAATGAACTAAGACTGTACATATATCATTCGTGCAAAATGAAAAGCCAACGAAATAAAACTGCTTCAAGTATATCTCTTTGTGAGCGTCACCATTTAGTCCAGCACAGCTGCCCGACATACATTACACCGCACAGACACGTTGGCATGTTCCAGGCTTGGTTTCAGCATCCATCACCTTGTTACTTGTGCTTAGTGTGACTGCTAGGCCTTGACAATAGAAATCGAGCCAGCAACTTGTCTTGGTGGCAGCAAATACAACATGTCAGGCATCGGCTAGGAACAAACAATGTACAACACATACAGATAAGAATGCTCCCAAAGCATTTAGATTGAAGTCAGCAATATTTTGTAACAATTCCCAAAGATTTGTTTGCTGCTGCTGCAGCTATTAAAGTAAAAGTGACTGTTTCTGAAAAAGTGGCCCACTTGGTTGCTTATAAGAAATAACATTAAAAGCTTTAAGGGTTAAATAGATAAGGTTTGACCAACTTATGTTTGGGGGCCACAGTGTTGCCCCCCAAGTGCCCCCTACCATTGGTGAAGCAGTCTATAGAATTCAGGAGGGGGTACATATTTGCATAGCAATGGCCTTAAAGGGACAGGAAACCCCAAAAATGTATTTTGTGATTTGGATAGAACACAATTTTAAACAACTATCCAATTTACTTCTATTATCAAATTTGCTTCATTCTTTGTTATCATTTTCTGAAGAATCAGTATTGCACTACAGGCAGCTAGATGAACACATGTAGTTAGCCAATCACAAGAGACAAAAGTGTGCAGGCACCAATCAGCAGCTAGCTCCCACTTGTGTAGGATATGTGTATATTCTTTTTCAAAAAAGGATGCCAAAAGAATGAAGCACATCTTAATATAGAAGTGAATTATAAAGGTTTCTTAAAAATAAAAGCTCTATCTGAATTATGCAAGTTTAATTTTGAATTTCAAATGCCTTTAAATGAGGCAGCACTAGCCTGTGTGTTTGTATATATATATATATATATATATATATATATATAAATATATATATATATATATGTATATGTGTGTATATCAGGACATTAGGGGTGCAACAAAGTTTGAGGAGTAGTTTTATAGCATGATGCCTTCCTGCTCCTATGCAAAATTCAAATCAACGAGTCATGGTTGTGTCTGTGTGTATATGAATGTGTATATGTAACTAAAATTCAAAAAGAGGAATCCGGCATCCATAGTTAAATTAAAAGTTCCAATATTTTATTCGAGAATTTAAAAGGGATAAACACAGCAAGAGTACATGAAAGGGTCAGAACATGGGCGCAGCACAGACAGGCATACGCGTTTCGGGTTACCTTAGTCTATCATTACTAATATTTCTAGAATACGAGTATTGTATATGAGCATAATGTATAAATGTTATACTACTCCTAATAAGCTCTAACTTTTGTATTACAACACAATGGGTAAAACTCTGTGGTCTTTTGACCATAATGTTATCGGGAGATATTCACTTTACTTATGTATTTACTGATTGTTCTAGCCATTTAGTGACCAGGTCAACAGCCGTATCTCTACATTCTACAAACTTAAGCTTTGACATACATAACATATAATATAATATCTTGTTTTTAAATATATAAATATGTACATATTTGGATTTTCGATTGCAAGTATTAGCATTTCCTTTATATATTTTAGACTTTGTTTGTCATAATCAGCTTACTAGCGATGTGTAAAATGAAGCAACACTGATAATAGAGGGTGTGTTAAATTTGACAGTTTGCTATTGGTCATGATCTTGGGGGTGTGTTTTTGTATAACCTATCACGAGTGTTTTATAGCCTTTTAAACAAATGTGCGGGCTAGCACTTCAGGCTGTGACTATGGATACGTCCGAAATGCGTATGCCTGTCTGTGCTGCGCCCATGTTCTGACCCTTTCATGTACTCTTGCTGTGTTTATCCCTTTTAAATTCTGGAATAAAATATTGGAACTTTTATTTAATTATGGATGCCGGATTCCTCTTTTTGAATTGTAATTACTCCAGTCCTTTTCCGTGACATCCAACCTGTGCTTTCATTTGGAGCGGATCCTGCTGTAGATATTATTCTGGAGGAGAGCAAATCTTATTAACAGGAGGCATGGTGATGTCAACACTCTACCCGCGTACAAGCATCTCAGCGAGACTCTGTGAGCCGTGTGACCTGAAGCGGGAGGATTTGAAACACTCTCCGTATACGGCACAGAGGTGACATCTTACCCAGGGGTGATCCCGATATACAAGTAAGATGCTTCATGATAGCTTGGTGGGCGAATCCTGCACACGCCTGGTTGTTTCGTGCAGTTTTGGTGAGTGATTGCTTTTATACACGCCTGCCTATTTACCTGTGTATTAGACACTTCTGACTTTTTGCTGATTACTCGGATGAACTATTGGATCCTATTCTATAATACACTTGCTGTTTAAAGCTTAAAGCAAAGTGTTTGGGTTTTCTTGTGTATGTATTTTGTATTTTGGGTATATCCTGGATATACTAACACCCACACACAAGCCACATTAAGTCTCTTTTTGTAAAGCACAGTCATGGATACTACACAGCCTATGTTTTATTCTCTATTATCAGTAACTTATCGCACTACAAACCCTAATTACTGTGAGCTTATTTTCTCCGAAGATAAGAGTGTATTAGCACTGAGCACCTTATTTGAACTATTGGAAAGCCTCTTGCTCAAAGAATCAAAGATGCGATGGGACATTTGGACTTTAGAAAAATATAAAAGTCTAAATATGATTCCAAGGGGTCTCAGGATCTATAAGTTCCCTACTTTTGATGTAGATGTTAATGATATAGAATTTGTAGATTCCTGGAACAGCGTGCTATCAGAATGCTCTCTGAGATTAATGCTACTATTGATACAGTTTAAAAGCAAACAGTTAGAAGGTTTAAGAATGGAAATCAATGATTTGCAAATTGAACTCAATCGAAGATGTAATAATCCTGATTTTGTCAAGTTTGATAGAATATTAAGAGATTTGGTGGCTAAAAATAAGTCTGCTATTATGGAAAGAAAACACACGAAATTTGTGCGTGACAAATATGATTATGCTAATAATTCTGTTTATATCTGGAACAGGAAATATAGAGGTACATTTAGGCAGAACCAACCCAGGTTTGGCAGAAGGAGGAGGGGTAATAGAAATAACCAGAATAATAACAAGAATAAGAATAAAAACAAACAAAATCCCTCTAAAAATGTTACATTCTCAGGTAGTGATACTGATTATTCTAGTGAAGGGGACACACTGATAGACAATACATTAGAAAGACATACTGTACCTGAGACTAGTATAAACACACCAACCTTGAATCCAGCAGTTTCCAATACCAATACCAATATGGTAGTCCCCAACTCTTCCCGAGACCAAAGCGGTAACCAGGAAGATCCTGTTGTTAAACCCAAAAAACCTACTTATGTTGATACGGTACATCCTGTATATTCGAATTACAGAAATGACAATACTTTTTTAGATCAGGTTTTTCCACAAGGACAGGAAGGGGCAACGGGAGGAGGGGGGCATACATCAGAACAGAATTTAGCAATGACCAGCCAAGACAGGTACCAACTGAGAGAACCGAGACCACAAACAAAATACAAATAGTTGATAATGTGGTTAATTTGTCTTCTTACAGTTTAAGTGACACACAATACAGAGTGCTAGGCCTAGGCTTAAATTTTGCACCATCAAATGGCTTTGATCTGTTTCAGACAATTATTGACAATAATAGACTTGTCCACAATCTTACACTCAAGAAACACTTTGCAATCAATGCAAATGCAGAGTTATCTGGTGGTAATATTGGTGTAAATACTGGGAATATTATCACGCAGAGTATACACAATATCCATAGCTTCAAAGAGGGCTGTGATATTACCACACTACAACAACTGCAGTTGGAAACTCTGTCTGAATGTGATACCCTTAGCAGAGGACCTAGCCTTAAGAAAAAGTCTCTTTTCTACCCTATACAAAGTAGGGGGAATATCATTGAAACATTTCATAATAGAGTAGAAACAGACCTTATCAAACTCAAACACAACGGATCCAGTTACAGACCTAATCTATCTTTGTCCGAAAAAGAAGCAGTTACTTCCCTAAAAAACAATGAAAATTTGGTTGTGAGGAAGTCAGACAAGGGTGGAATGGTGGTCGTGATGGATCGTGATCAATATATCAAAGAAGGCCTTAGACAGCTGAACAAAAGGAACGATTACCTAGTACTAAACAGAGATCCCACACCAGAGTATAAGAATGAACTCATGCATCTTTTGGATGAGGGTTTGGAACAGGGGTGTCTTGATGCAAATACAGTGGAATACCTTTTTGTGGAATATCCCAAGACCCCCCTGTTCCACCATTTTCCCAAAACACACAAATCTCTGACTGACGTAAGAGGACGTCCTATTGTCAGTGGTGTCGACTCTTTGCTAGGCAATCTATCCCTGTGGTTGGACAACATTCTCCAGCCTATTGTGGTAACCTTACTTTCTTATGTGAGAGATACGAAACATATCCTCAACATACTCGATGATGTACAATGGTCAGAGTCCAATCTGTGGTTGACAATTGATGTTGTCTCGCTATATTCGAGCATCCCACATTCGAAAGGAATTGAAGCCATTACCTTTTTCCTCAATCATTTTACTGAATATAACGTTAGCTTCAAAAACTTTATCCTAAAGGTTTTGACTTTCCTGTTGACTCATAACTTTTTCAGGTTTGAGAATGTTTACTATCTCCAAAGATGTGGTACCGCCATGGTGAGTGATTGCTTTTATACACGCCTGCCTATTTACCTGTGTATTACACGCTTCTGACTTTTTGCTGATTACCCGGATGAACTATTGGATCCTTTTCTATAATACACTTGCTGTTTAAAGCTTAAGGCAAAGTGTTTGGGTTTTCTTGTGTATGTATATGTAACTAAATGCATATATATATATATATATATATATCCAAACAAACAAATGCACTCACAGGACTTGCACAAAAAAAACAACCAAATTTTATTGCAACGTTTTCGGAGATACAATCTCCTTCATCAGAATATGTCCGAAAATGTTCCAGTAAAATGTGGTTGTTTTTTTTGTGCAAGTCCTGTGAGTGCTTTTGTTTGTTTGGATATTCAAGTGTATTTTTGCACCCAGGCAGTTGGCATCTGGTGGGTTGGTCTGAAGACTTTAACTATATATATATACATTTATATATATATATATATATATATATATGAGTGTGTGAGAGAGAGAGAGAGAGAGAGAGAGAGAGAGAGAGTGAGTGTCTTTGTGTATGTGTGTGTATGTAAATGTGTACAGTATATGTATCTGTGTGCAAATATATATATTTATATATGTGCGTGAATGTGTGTACGTGAATGTGTATATGTAACTGTGAGAATATATAGATAAACTGTATTTGTGCGTGTATGTGTATATGTAACTGTGCGCATATATATATATATTTATATATGTGTGTGGATGTGTATATGTAACTGTGTGTGTGTGTATATATATATATATATATATATATATATGTGTGTGTGTGTGTGTATGTGTATATGTAACTGTGAGAATATATAGATAAACTGTATGTGTGTGTGTATGTGTATATGTAACTGTGCGCATATATATATATATATATATATATATATTTATATATATGTGTGGATGTGTATATGTAACTGTGTGTGTGTGTGTATATATATATATATATATATATATGTGTGTGTGTGTGTGTATGTGTATATGTAACTGTGAGAATATATAGATAAACTGTATGTGTGTGTGTATGTGTATATGTAACTGTGTGTGTGTATATATATATATATATACATATATATATGTATATGTGTGTGTTTGTATGTGTATATGCAACTGTGTGTGTGTGTGTATGTGTATATGTAACTGTGTGTGTGTATATATATATATATATATATATATATATATATATATATATGTGTGTGTGTATGTGTATATGTAGCTGTGTGTGTGTGTGTATATATTTATATATATATATGTGTGTATGTGGATGTGAATATGTAACTGTGTACATATTACCACTTTTTAAATTGGGGTAACATGGAGCATGGTCTTAACAACAATGCATTAACAATGAAGACTTTGATTACTGCATTATATTAAAGGGACAGCAAAGTCAAAATTAGACTTTCATGAAAGAGCACGTACTTTTAAACAACTTTCCAATTTACTTCTGTTATCAAATTAGCTTTTTTCTCTTGGTATCTTTTATTGAATATTAAAACTAGGTAGGCTCATGAGAGCTCAGGAGTGTGCACGTGTCTTTAGTACTCTATGGCAGCAGTGTTTTGCAACATTGTATAGCAAAGCTACAAATAATGTTGTAAAACACTGCTACCATAGAGTACTAAAGACACGTGCACACTCCTGACCTCTCATGAGCCTACCTAGTTTTACTCTTCAATTAAAGATACCAAGAAAACAAAGTAAATTTGATAACAAGAGCAAATTGGAGGTTGTTTAAAATTGCCTGCACTATCTGAATTATGAACGTTTCATTTTGACTTTACTGTCCCTTTAACTTGGCTCTATTTTCAACACGTTTCTAAAGAGCTCATACAAAGTGTCCTGTAAGTAAGAAAGGGTTAAAATTAGACCCTTGAAGTTTGGCATCTGCATACTCAACATAGCATAAAAGAATACATTACAGTAATGGAAACCCAGAGCTTCTCAATAAGGAGTAGGGCTGATAGATATAGCTTTGTAGTACAGGGGATCCACCCCTCTAGATGGTTAATTCTTCTTATTTCTGGGCAGATGCACTTTGCATATTTCTAGGTCTAGGTTTATCTTTAGCTTTGTGTGAATAGTGCAAACATAAACAATGTGACATATCTTGCTAAAGATCTACTCATTAAGGATGAATGAATGTTGCAATTTTTACATCTGAACTGTTGAACACATGTTCTAATTGACATTCACGCTACATTTCAAATATTTTTAAAGAACAACATTTATTATTAAAAGGGACAGGAAACCCCCAAATTTTCTTTCATGATTTGGATAGAACATACAATTTTTAACAACTTTTTAAATTACTTCTATGATCAAATTTGCTTCATTCTCTTGTTATCCTTTGCTGAAGGAACAGCATTACACTACTGGCAGCTAGCTGAACACATCTAGTCAGCCAATGACAAGAGACAAATGTGTGCAGACACCAATCAGCAGCTAGCTCCTACTAGTATAGGATATGTGTGTATTCTTTTTCAACAAGGGATACCAAGAGAACAAAGCACATTGAAAATAGAAGTTAAATTATAATTGTCTTAAAATGACATGCTCTCTCTGAATCATGCAGGTTTCATTTTTACTTTCCTATCCCTTTAAAATAACATGTGTAACAATTGTATATACACATCCAAATATTACATTTTGAATATAAAAGGGACATAAAAAAACGAAATACATTTTATAAGCTTAGTATCGAGATAATTCCCAGCCTGACCTACTCATGAGTGCCGCCATGTTGAAATGTATCTTTCACTACTTTAGAGTGCAGAACTGTTTGCACGTGCACAGCAACTCTTCAGATACCTGCAAGTAACCTAGGTTCTAAAATGGCAGCATCCATGATGATTAGAGGAAGGTGCATACAATGTAATTAGGGTTCTGTGTCCCTTTAATTCCCATAGACTTCTCATACATTGAAGTGTATTAGAATCAACATTCAAATATTATATTCAATAATGCAATGATGCATTTAATATTCAAATATTACATTCAATAAAGGAGATATTTAAAGGGATGCTAAAACCACATTGTTTTCCTTAATTATTCAGACAGAGCATGCAATTGTCAGAAACTTTCTAATTTACTCCTATTATCAATATTTCTTCGTTCTCTTGCTATCTTTATTTAAAAAGCAGGAATGTAAAGCTTAAGAGCCGGCCAACCTGAGTTATGCTTTTATGCTTGCTTATTGGTTTACTAAATGTAGCCACCAATAAGCAAGTGCTATCCAGGGTGCTGAACCTAAAATGGGCTGGCTCCTAAGCTTTAAATTCCTGCTTTTTAAATAAAGATAGCAAGAGAATGAAGAAGAATTGATAGTAGAAGTAAATTAGAAAGTTGCATAAAATTGCAGCCTCTATCAGACTCATTAAATAAACAATTTGGGTTTAGTATCCCTTTAAAACATCAATGAACACATTTGCCCATCAAAAAAAAAATCCAATCTCTATTGCTCAATTGTAATTTGTTTATATTTGAAGAAGTATTAATTGCTGTGTTTAAAAACATTCTAAAATGTACAAGTGCAATAAATAAACAAAGCAAAAAATAAATAAATCCACTAATTTGGAAAGGTTGACCATACTTGAGGGGTTAAAACTGAACACATGATATAAAGATTTCAAAGACAATGAAGATTGACAGTATCTCTATTTTGTATTCAGTGTGACTGGCCAAATTGTAGACGGTTGTTTGAACAATTTGTCTAGGGAGGAAGGCCACTTCTATCTTTTATATAACGTTCTTAACAACTCTTAGTCATCTGGGGTTCTCTTTTCCCCCTCTCCTTTCTTGCCTTGTGCTTGGATCTAAGCGTTAGCTTTCATGTAACACTTTTACGGCACATCCAAATCTAGATCCAGCTTCAGAAAGAGAATGGCATTTTAACAACAGCAAAAATGACACCAATTCAAACACTCTTCAGACATAAAAAAAAAGAATAAAATACAATTCCTTAAGAACAACAGAAAACACTATTAATAAAATCAGGACCTGTAACATTTACGATAATTTTATTCTGTAACATGTGAGACATCCATATACTTTTCCTGATCAGCATTTGCTCTGTGGCAACTTCAAACCTTCTTTTCATCCTGTATTGGTTTTAGGACTTTTTACCACTAAACATTTTAGTATACTAACATTTATACAGAAAATCAGACAGACCCTTAGATTGACTAATCCTACAATAGCATCTTCAAAATCCCTGTTCAATAAAACTCACACAATTCTTAGTGAACAGGCTGCTCACAATAAAATAAAACCTAAACAGACTGTCCCTTTAAATGTATGTGGTCTGTTTGTAACATAATATATCACAGATTTAATATTCAAGGGACATTATACACAAACATTTTCTCTCATACATATGAAAAATGAACAAATAAAATGCTAAATATCTTTTTTTGTCAAAAAGGTATAAGTAGAAACAGTTTAAACTGTAAATTGACAATAGTAGGAAAATGTGTTGAATAACCAGAATTGCTTTGTCCACTGGCTGTTAAAGAAAACTCCCACGGCTATAATGGTGGAGGACAGGCACTGTTTAAAGGGACATGAAACCCAACTTGTATCTTTCATGTTTCAGTTAGAGCATTCAGTTATAAACACCTTTCAAATGTACGTCCATTATCACATTTGCTTTGTTCTATTGGTATCCTTTGTTGAAAAGCATATCTAGGTAGGCTCAGAAACAGCAGTACACTACTGAGAACTAGCTGCTGATTGGATGCTGCACATATACTGTATGCCTCTTGTCTTTGCTTCGCCTAATGGCCCGCTAATGATAGCTTGGGTGCAATATCAGTAAATCTGGACAATGCTAAAATTAGGCAACAAATTGATATTACAAGTCCATGGTAAAACAGATTTACAGAGAAAGTTTAGTGTGGCTGACTTCCCTTTAGCGCACCCTATAATTTATTGGATATCGTGTCTGCACTATACCTCTCTCATATTACAAGTTCAAAGTTATGGTGTGTGCTTGAGCCAAAATAGCGCTAGAAGAATTAGAGCAACCTGGGACGTGAAGTAAAGTGTTAGGGTTAAAGAAAAAGTTTCACAAATCACATGTAAATCATTTTAAAATAAAGTTTTATACTCACAAATAAACATTTTATAAAAAATATGTTTAATATTTTATTATGTTTTAAATGGTTAGAAAGGATATGGTATATAACAAGATGTTTGATTGCGGAGGGCCTCAGAGTGTATATATATATATCTTAATACTGTATATACTAGGCGATAAGTCTGCCCAGAGGGCAGTCTATGTTTAAAAAACTACAAACCCCAAAGCTAATATTACAAAAAATAAAAAATTTAAAATTACAGAAAATAAACAAAGCTATCCAAAATAAAAAATTTAAACCTAAACTAATACTCCTATAAAAATATATATTAATAAACTACCAATAGACCTTAAAAGGGCTTTTGTAGGGCATTGCCCTAAAGAAATCAGCTCTTTTACATGTAAAAATTACAAAGTAAACCCCTCCACCAAAACAGCCCCCCCCCCCAAAAAAAAATAAGTCTAAAAAAACCTAAGCTACCCATTGCCCCTAAAGGGGCAGTTGCATGGGCATTGTCCTTAAAAGGGCAATTAGCACTTTTACAGCCCAAGAAAACCTAATCTTAAAAAAAAAAAAAGCCTAAGACTAAGCCCCAAATAGGTACTCACCATTCCTGAAGTCCGCCGGTGAAGGTCTTCTTCCAGATGGCTCCATCATCTTCTATCTTCATCCGGAGTAAAGTCGGTGCAGATCGGTCTTTCCCGACGCGGCGGTCCTCAGCGGCTGTCTTCAGCGGCGGCAGTCCAAAGCGGCGTGGAGGCTCCTCTTTATCCAATCTCCACCGTACACTGAAAATGTAATGCAAGGTACTGCATTCAATTTGGGGTACGTTGCATTCCTATTGGCTGAAATTTAGAAATCACCCAATAAGATTAGAGCTACTGCAATCCTATTGGCTGTTCCAATCGTCCAATACGATTTCAGTAGCTCTTATCCTATTGGCTGATTTCAAAATTTCAGCCAATAGGAATGCAAGGTACCCCAATAAATATGGGGTACCTTGCATTTAATTTTCAGTGTGCGGCAGACTATCGCATGAAGAGGAGCCTCCACGCATATTTGGACTGCCGCTTCTGAGGACCGCCCCTAAGGATCCGGATGGAGCTTGAGGCCCCGTGTTTCTGGCGAGCCTGCAGACTCACCAGAAACACCAGTTATGAAGCAGCAGTCTAAAGACCGCTGCTCCATAACCTGTCCGCCTGCTCTGAGCAGGCGGACAGACATCTCCGGAATTCAACCCGATCGAGTACGATTGGGTTGATTGACACCCCCCTGCTGGCGTCCGATTGGCCGCGAGTCTACAGGGGGCGGCGTTGTCTGTTGTCAGCGATGTCTGTCGGACCTGATCCGCACTGTCGGATCAGGTCCGACAGACATTTGTCAAATATGCCTCTTTGTGTGGACGGTTAGTTTTTTTTTTTCTTAATGCTGCTTCGTTTGCCTACACTGCATCCAGGTGTTCTTTCACCACCCTGCCATTTTCGGAATCCACCTGGATGCAGCTTACGCTTCGGTGGATTCTTTCACCACCCTGCCATTTTCGGAATCCACCTGAATGCAGCTTTGCTGCATCCAGGTGGATTATTTTGGCTGCGCACGCAGCCAACATTCTTTTGTCTGCCTCGCACAGCCAACATTCCATGATGATGCGTGCGCAACTGGCGACCCAGACGGACGCATTACAAATGTGATTATAGTATAGATATACATATACTGTATATGTGCGTGTCTAAATACTTGTATGTACATATAAACACATATATATACATATATACAGATATATATATATATATATATATATATATATAAATATATATATATATATATACACACACAATTATAGACATATGTATACACTTATGAACCCTTCAGAGTCAAATACCTTGAAATAATAATAATAATAATTTTAAAATTAAAGTTCTATATACGTATATCCATACACACAATATATTTCTATATCTATTGTATTGCTTTTATGTTATAGGTACATTGAACAATAAATCAATGCTATCATCATGTATTAAAGTAAAATATTAGTATGAGAATAATATTTATATTAAATTGTATTCATTTTTAATATTAAAACAATAAGTGTAAAGTTGTAGTGTTTGTTAAAGGTACAGTCTACTTGGAAACTTTTATTGTTTAAAAAGATACAGTACATAATACCTTTATTACCCATTCCCCAGTTTTGCATAACCAACACTGTTATATTAATATACAATTTACCTTGGTGATTACCTTGTATCTAGGCCTCTGCAGACTGCCACTTTATTTTAGTTCTTTTGACAGACTTGCATTTTAGCCAATCTATGCTGACTCAGAAATAACTCCAGAGAGTGAGCACAATTTATCTATGAGGCACACATGAACTAGCGCTAATAGCGCTAGTTCATGTGTGCCTCATAGATAACATTGTTGTGAAAAACTGTCAAACAGATATAAGAGGCGACATTAAGGGCTTATAAATTAGCATATGAGCCTACCTAGGTTTAGCCTTCAACTAAAAATTCCAAGAGAACAATGTAAATTTGATGATAAAAGTAAATTTGCTTTGAAATTGCATTCCCTATCTGAATCAGGAAAGTTTCATTTTTGACTAGAGTGACCCTTTAAGTCTTGAGTCTGCACTTCTGTTTTCAACATTTTAGCTATACATAAATAAACATCAGATATTATAATCTATTTATGTAATGTCCCTTTAACAGTGGAGTAAGTGGACACCTTGGCCCATATTTATCAGCTCTGTACGGAGCTTGAAGGGCCATGTTTCTGGCGAGTTTTCAGACTCGCCAGAAAGACAAGTTATGAAGCAGCAGTCTAAAGACCGCTGCTCCATAACCCTGTCTGCCTGCTCTGAGCAGGCGGACAGGAATCGCCGGAAATTGACACCTCCCGATTGGCTGCGAGTCAGCAGGGGGCGGTGTTGCACTAGCAGCTCTTGTGAGCTACTGGTGCAATGCTGAATACGGAGAGCGTATTGCTCTCCGCATTTAGCGAGGTCTTGCGGACCTGATCCGTACTGTCAGATCAGGTCCGCAAGACCTTTGATAAATAGAGGCCCTTGTCTCTAAGGTGACAGGCCTGCTCCTTCTGCAACGAGTAAGTGGAAAGTGTTCCAAACTAAATATAAATCACAGATAGTCACAGATGTATCACTTGGTCTATATGGAAAAAAAAATGTCAATAAAAATAGTTGATACACTTGTAGCTTATAAATGTTTTTTTTTTTTTACTGATGGGCCAGAGTTAACTTAACTTACTTAAAGGTATAGGAAAGTTAAAATTTAACTTGCATGATTGAGATAGAACATGTCATTTTAAATTCACTTCTATTTTCAAATGTGCTTTGTTCATCCAGCTGCCAGTAGTGCAATGATGTTCCTTCAGCAAAGGATGATAAGAGAATGAAGCTTGATAATAGAGGTAAATTGGAAAGTTTTTTTTTTTTTAATTTTATGTTCTATCCAAATCATGAAAGAAAATGGGGTTTCCTGCCCATTTAAGGTCTGTTGTTTCTAAAAACTAGGATCAGTAGCGGACCTACTCAACAGAGGGCCCTGATGCAAAATTTGTTTTGGGCTCCCCAAAGCTAGCTCAGTAGTAAGCAATAGTTATAATATACATGCTGCTCTGTATAATGATTTTGAGGATAGATAGATAGATAGATAGATAGATAGATAGATGTATAGATAGATGGATAGATAGATAGATGATAGATAGATGTATAGATAGA
This sequence comes from Bombina bombina, assembly GCF_027579735.1. Lineage (NCBI taxonomy): Eukaryota > Metazoa > Chordata > Amphibia > Anura > Bombinatoridae > Bombina > Bombina bombina. The sequence goes on from NC_069502.1 coordinate 1,130,853,822, forward strand.
TGGATAGATAGATAGATAGATGATAGATAGATGTATAGATAGATAGATGTATAGATAGATAGATGTATAGATAGATAGATGTTATGACGGATACCCCAGCTACCCCGACTGGGTAGCTCCGCCAAACGGGTCCTGCTTCCTCCCTGCTGACTACAGCTATGTAGCTGGCAAGTGACCACAGCCTGTAGCCACCCCTGATGCCCGACAGCACCAGTACTCAGGGTCCCACCCTGTGGCAGACTCCGGCTACCCAGACTAGGTAGCTCTGCCAGAGGGTCCTTTATCTGCCTGGAACAGGCTGCTATGTAGCCCAGGAAAGTGATTTTAGCAGGAGCCCACCCAAATAACTAGACAGACTAGCATTCAAGTAAAACAGGAACTGATTTTATTGAAAACACACACTCCTTTTATACACACAGCTCATCTTGATAAGACCCTGGACAATCCCACTATTTTCCCGCCATTCCCGCCCCTCCAGACAGCCCGGCACCTCCATAGGAGCCACAATCCCACATAATCCCAGTACCTTGGGGTGGCGGTTTCGGGGTGATCCAGGTGGAGTGGTGGCACTTCCAGGGTGTCATTTTAAAGCTCTCGGTCCAAGATGCCACAGTCCAAAAATCAGCGTGATTCATTACTGGGGACCAGAGTTACAGACCGTTGAAGTTATGGGGGGTAGGGGTGTCCAAAACCCCCGGTTCCAAAAGGAGCTCTCCTCTGATAATTCCCCCAGCTCTTGTCCTCCCTAGGGGCTACCAATCCCCAAAAGAGCGGAGCTCTGGGGCAAAGGACTGCTGGAGCGACCAGGAGTAAAATTAGCGGGTGTCCTGCTGTCCTGTGGCCGACCGGCAGTTCCAGGAGCCCAGCTAGCCTGAGAGGAGTTAGGCGGGTGTCCGTTGTGAGGTGGCCAACCGGAAGTTCCAGGAGCCCAGCCAGCCTAGGAGGGTTTTCCTGGTCATACACCAGCTCTTCACAAAACAAGCAAACAAAAGCTTCCAGAGATTGTGGTTGCTCTGAGGAGCCCAAAACCACTAAGAAACAACAGGGGTGAGGTTGGAGGGGGGTAGCCTTAGCTGTCTGGTATGCATGACAGATGTATAGATAGATAGATAGATAGATAGATAGATAGATAAATAGATAGATAAATGAACCTGCAACCTGCACTAATAAAAGGTTCCCCTGCATTACAATTGTACACATTCTGCACACTACTATATATAGGCAGGCTGCTATGGGCCCCCTCAAGCCCTTGGGCCCTGGGACCATGCACCTGCTGCACCAATGGTAGTTTTGCCCCTTACTATGATGCTCTTGAAGACTTGAGGGTTTTTTCCTGACTGAGCAATATAGCACTGTTAAAGGCTCATTAAACCCAAATTATTTTTTTTCATGCTTCAAATAGAACAAGCAATTTTAAACAACTTTCTAGTTTACTTCTATTTCTCATTTACTTCATTGTCTTGATATCCTTTGCTGAAAAGCATATCTAGATAGGCTCAGCGGCTGCTGATTTGTGGCTGAACATAGATGCCTCATGTGATTGGCTCACCTTTGTACATTTCTATTTCTTCAACAAAGGATATCTAAAGAATAAAGCAAATTAGATAATAGAAGTAAATTGGAATGTTATTTAAAATTGCATTCTCTATCTGAATCATAAAAGAAAATTTTGAGGTTTAATGTCCCTTTAAGTCTGGAGTTTGTATTTTCACTTTTCAGAGTTAAATTACAGAAAAGTGGAAAAATAATTACATATTTTAATGATTCGTTAATATACATAATTAAGCATTTATTTTGAATCCCAATGTGTTTAATGTCCCTTTAAATGGACACTAAAAGCTTGATGCACCACCCTCTAATTACGGGTGCTGCCATTTTGGAATTTAAGTTACAATGCATATATCTGAAGGAGAGTTGCTGCACATGGCACTGGACTGCATTGAAAGCCTGATGCTAATACTATGCTTATAAAATGTATTTAGTGAAATGTCCTTTTAAAGAATCTTAATTCTTATTTCATTGTTGAGCATAATGTTGGTCTTTCATGACATTGAAAATAAAAATCACACACTGAGCAGTAGTAGCCATAATTCTTGAGTAATAGAAGACCTTCTGTGGCATTTTCTAATATATTTTGCTGAAAACCTCTCAAATTACTCTCAATTACCAAAACACTAGGGATAAAAATATGGGGTATGGAATTCTTAATGGTGCGCAAATTGCCCCTTGCACTATCACCTATCTGCTCCCAAAGACAGATATATAATGGAAAGATACAAGAAATCTATAAATTGGTGAGAGTGCGCTAGCAGCAGCAGGGGATGTGTCACTGGTATAGGCAAATATATAAAATCAATAAAGCAAATAAGTGATAAAATACAAACACATTTATTTCAATAAACACATAGGTAAAATCCTAATTTTATGACCGGTCTTAAATATTTAAGAACTTAAAGAGTAAAGGCAAGTATTTCAATAATGTAAAAATGCTATTGCATAGAGTTAAAAGAAAATTGGGGATTTTAAGTTGTATATGTAAATCCCCAATTTTCTTTTAACTCTATGCAATAGCATTTTTACATTATTGAAATACTTGCCTTTACTCTTTAAGTTCTTAAATATTTAAGACCGGTCATAAAATTAGGATTTTACCTATGTGTTTATTGAAATAAATGTGTTTGTATTTTATAACAAATTTGCTTTATTGATTTCATAATATATTCAAACAACATTTGCCTATATCTGTGACACATTCCCTGCTGCTGTTTAGCACAATCGAACCAATTCAGGATTTTACCTATGTGTTTATTGATATAAATGTGTTTGTATTTTATCACTTATTTGCTTTATTGATTTTATATATTTGCCTATACCAGTGACACATCCCCTGCTGCTGCTAGCGCACTCTCACCAATTTATATATTTCTTATAAAAATATGGGGGCAGAAAACATCTGAAATACGTACAGTATATAACATATGGCGATGATGAGCTTTCAAAGGGTGTATTTTGAAAGCTTAAAATTGATATTATATTAAACAATTGTTCATATTTAAAGCAAAAAATAAAACCCTAAATAGGAGAGACTTCTGCCAGGAACTGCTCTCCTGGACTTTTCTTTTAGAGACACAAACAATGCAGCAAACCAGAGGTTCCAGCCATTCAAGGGACATAAATGATCAATAATAAAATGCTCTAATGTACTTGAGCATTTTTTATTGCACTACTGTTTAAACAGAACTATATGTTTAATAAAGGGGCTACAGAGAGGAAATACACTACAGGTCTAGAGCAGAACATGGCTACTGAGCCAATCAGGAGCAGTATAAACTATATGGCCAAAAATATGAGAAACCCCTACTAATTATTGAGTTCATATGTTTCAGCCACAACCATTGCTAACATGTGCATGCAATCTACCTTATAGTCATGATATGTCCAGAAACAAACATTGGCAGTACAATGGGTCATACAAAGGAAACCAGGATCGTGGATCCCGCTAAGCTTTTCAAGAGGTACAGTGTATGGCCAAAAGCATGTAGCCATGCTAACAGGGAACAAAAAAAATCTAGCACATAGCCATGAGCTCTCCATAGACAAACATTGTCAGAACAATGAGCTGTACTGTAGAGCTCAGTGACTTTAAACGTGGCACTGTTTTAGGATGCCACCTTTGCTGCAAGTCAGTTTATGTAATTTCCTCCCTACTAGATTTGTCCCGGTCAACTGTAAGTGCTAATACTGTGAAGTGGAAGTATCTAGGAACAACAGCGGTCCAGCCACAAAGTCATAGACCACGCAAACTCACAAAATGGTGCTCCTAAGTACTGAAGCATGTAAAAATCTCTTATGATTTGTTGCATCAATCATTACCGAGTTCCAAACTGCCTCTGGAACATCATCACAAGAACTATGCAGAAGCTTCATGAAATGGGTTTCCATGACCCAGCAGCTGTACACAAGCCTGACATTAACATGCGCAATGCCAAGCGTAAGCTAAAACACATGCTGACACTGGGCTCTGGAGCAGTGGAGCAGATGAAATGTGTTCTCTGGAGTGATAAATAATGCTTCACTATCTGGAAGTTTGATGGAAGAATCTGGGTGTGCCGGATGTCAGGAGAACACTATCCATCACAATGCATAGTGCCTACTGTAAAGTTTCAGTTTGGTGGTCGAGATATAATGGTCTGGGGCTGTTTTTCAGGGTTTGGGAAGTGAAGGGTCATCTTTATGCTACAGGATACAAAGTTATTTTAGACAACTGGGTCCTTACAACTTTGTGGCAACAATTTGTGGAAGGAACTTTTCCTGTTCCAGCATGAATGTGCCCTTGTGCACAAAGCATAAAGACATTGGGGCCTAGTTATCAAGCCGTCAACCTCAAATACGCTGGAATTCCGCAGCGTATTTGTGGCGAGGCTGATACGCCTTAGTTATCAAAGGCTCGAGACCGGCAAAAGTAGAATTTTGTGACGTAAGCATCGATCCGCCGGACTCAGTCCGACACAGATCGATTCTTACGTCACTCCAGATGTTCCGCACACAAGTGCGGCACATTCTCACTACTTTTGCTAGTTATCAAAAAACTAGCAGGTACGCTCGGCACTTTTACGGCCCAGCATACCTGGTTTTCAATCCGCCACCCCTGGAGGCGGCGGATCCCATAGGAATCAATGGGAGTCTGACCATAGCGAAAGTACAAGTTCGCTGCTGACAGACATCCCATTGATTTCTATGGGAGCTGTCTACACCTAACACCCTAACATGTACCCCGAGTCTAAACACCACTAATCTGTCCCCCCTACACCGCCGCAACTAAATAAAGTTATTACCCCCTAAACCACCACTCCCGGAGCCCACCGCAAGCTACTCTATACATATTAACCCCTAAACCGCCGCTCCCGGAGCCCACCGCAACTATAATAAATGTATTAACCCCTAAACCGCCGCTCCCTGAACCCGCCGCAACCTATATTAAATGTATTAACCCCTATCCTGCCCCCCACTACGCCGCCGCCACTGTAATAAAATTATTAACCCCTAAACCTAAGTCTAACCCTAACCCTAACGCCCCCCTAACTTAAATATTAATTAAATAAATCTAAATAAATTAACTCTTATTAACTAAATGAATCCTATTTAAAACTAAATACTTACCTTTAAAATAAACCCTAATATAGCTACAATATAAATAATAATTATATTCTAGCTATCTTAGGATTTATATTTATTTTACAGGTAACTTTCAATTTATTTTAACCATGTACAATAACTATTAAATAGTTATTAACTATTTAATAGCTTACCTAGCTAAAATAAAGAGAAATGTACCTGTGAAATAAATCCTAACCTAAGTTACAATTACACCTAACACTACACTATACTTTAATAAATTATTCCTATTTAAAAATAAATACTTACCTGTAAAATAAACCCTAAGATGCTACAATATAATTAATAATTATATTATAGCTATCTTAGGATTTATATTTATTTTACAGGTAACTTTGTATTATTTTAGCTAGTTAGAATAGTTATTAAATAGTTATTAACTATTTAATAACTACCTAGCTAAAAGAAATACAAAATTACCTGTAAAATAAATCCTAACTTAAGTTACAATTAAACCTAATACTACACTATCATTAAATTAATTAAATAAACTACCTACAAATAACTACAATTAAATACAATTACATAAACTAACTAAAGTACAAAAAAAAAAAAAGCTAAGTTACAAAAAATAAAAAAATAAGTTACAAACATGTTAAAAATATTACAACAATTTTAAGCTACTTACACCTAATCTAAGCCCCCTAATAAAATAACAAACCCCCCCAAAATAAAAAAATGCCCTACCCTATTCTAAATTAAATAAATTTCAAAGCTCTTTTACCTTACCAGCCCTTAAAAGGGCCATTTGTGGGGGCATGCCCCAAAGAAAACAGCTCTTTTGCCTGTAAAAGAAAAATACAACCCCCCCCAACATTAAAACCCACCACCCACATACCCCTAATCTAACCCAAACCCCCCTTACAAAAACCTAACACTAATCCCCTGAAGATCATCCTACCTTTAGTTGTCTTCACTCAGCCGAGCCACCGATGGAACTGAAGAGGACATCCGGAGCGGAAGAAGTTAATCCTCCAAGCGGCGCTGAAGAAATCTTCCATCCAATGAAGTCATCATCCAGGCGGCGCTGAAGAAAAGTCTTCGATCCGGCCGATGTCATCTTCAAAGAGGCGCTGAAGAGGTCTTCTATCCGGGCGATGTCATCTTCCAAGCCGGGTCTTGAATCTTCCTTCCGCCGACGCGGAACCACCTTCTTCACCGACGGACTACGACGAATGACGGCTCCTTTAAGGGACGTCATCCAAGATGGCGTCCCCTCAATTCCGATTGGCTGATAGGATTCTATCAGCCAATCGGAATTAAGGTAGGAAAAATCTGATTGGCTGATCCAATCAGCCAATCAGATTGAGCTCGCATTCTATTGGCTGTTCCGATCAGCCAATAGAATGCGAGCTCAATCTGATTGGCTGATTGGATCAGCCAATCGGATTGAACTTGAATCTGATTGGCTGATTCCATCAGCCAATCAGATTTTCCTACCTTAATTCCGATTGGCTGATAGAATCCTATCAGCCAATCGGAATTGAGGGGACGCCATCTTGGATGACGTCCCTTAAAGGAGCCGTCATTCGTCGTAGTCCGTCGGTGAAGAAGGTGGTTCCGCGTCGGCGGAAGGAAGATTCAAGACCCGGCTTGGAAGATGACTTCGCCCGGATAGAAGACCTCTTCAGCGCCTCTTTGGGGGGGTTTGTTATTTTATTAGGGGGCTTAGATTAGGTGTAAGTAGCTTAAAATTGTTGTAATATTTTTAACATGTTTGTAACTTATTTTTTTATTTTTTGTAACTTAGCTTTTCTTTTTTTTGTACTTTAGTTAGTTTATGTAATTGTATTTAATTGTAGTTATTTGTAGGTAGTTTATTTAATTAATTTAATGATAGTGTAGTATTAGGTTTAATTGTAACTTAAGTTAGGATTTATTTCACAGGTACATTTCTCTTTATTTTAGCTAGGTAAGCTATTAAATAGTTAATAACTATTTAATAGCTATTGTACCTGGTTAAAATAAATTGAAAGGTACCTGTAAAATAAAAATAAATCCTAAGATAGCTAGAATATAATTATTATTTATATTGTAGCTATATTAGGGTTTATTTTAAAGGTAAGTATTTAGTTTTAAATAGGATTCATTTAGTTAATAAGAGTTAATTTATTTAGATTTATTTAATTAATATTTAAGTTAGGGGGGCGTTAGGGTTAGGGTTAGACTTAGGTTTAGGGGTTAATAATTTTATTACAGTGGCGGCGGTGTAGTGGGGGGCAGATTAGGGGTTAATAAATTTATTATAGGTGGCGACGGTGTAGGGGGGGCAGATTAGGGGTTATTAAATTTATTATAGGTGGCGACGGTGTAGGGGGGGCAGGATAGGGGTTAATAGGTTTAATATAGGTTGCGGCGGGTTCAGGGAGCGGCGGTTTAGGGGTTAAACTATTTATTTAGTTGCGGAGAGGTGCGGGATCAGCAGGATAGGGGTTAATAATTTTATAATAGAGGGCGACGGTGTAGGGGGGGCAGGATAGGGGTTACTAGGTATACTGTAGGCGGGAGCGGCGGTTTAGGGGTTAATACATTTATAAGAGTTGCGGCAGGGTCTAGGAGCGGCGGTTTAGGGGTTAATACATTTATAAGAGTTGTGGCAGGGTCTAGGAGCGGCGGTTTAGGGGTTAGTAACTTTATTGAGTTGCGGGAGGCTCCGGGGGCGCCGGTATAGGGGGTAGAACAGTGTAGTTTAGTGTGAGTGCTTAGTGACAGGCTAGCAATAAAGCTGGGAAAAAGCCGAAGGGCAGCGAGATCGGATGAGTGATAACTGTCACAGTCCACTGCTCATCGCCCCGCGGCTTTTTGACAGCTTTATTTGATAACTTAGGTGTATTTTTTCAGGTCCGCGGCGGCGAAGGTAGGCGAGCTTAGGCGGGCGTATTGGGCCGGCGAAGCCAGAAAAGTAGACGGCTTGATAACTACCCCCCATAGTCTGATGTGTTTAGTGTAGAGGAAGTCAAGTAGCCTGCACAGAGTCCCGACCCTAACCCCATTGAACACCTTTGGAATGAATTGGAACACTGATTGTGAGCCAGCTTGGTGTCACAAATGGACTTTTGGCTGAATGGGCACGAATTCCAACTGACACACACAAAAGTACACATAGGTGTTATGGTCAGGTGTCCATATACTTTCAGCCATATAGCGTATGTGCATAGAAAACAATCATACACTGTATGCAGCTCTGAATCTGGAGTGTGTTGCTGATCTGGAGCTGAGTTTAACTATGTGTTTAACCCCTTTGCAGGGGTTAAACACATAGTTCTGTTCAAACAATAATACAATAATAAAATGCTGTAGGACATTAGAGTATTTTATTGTTGCTCCTTTATGTCCCTTTCAGTTCCACTGGAGCATAGACATGCACAGCAATGCTTTAGCCTATTTCCCCTGTGGGAATCAGCAGCCCAAAGAATAGTCACATAAAAGATAAAGCCTCTCACTAGCCTTACTGGTTCTAACTGTAAAGGACAAAACAAACACACAGTGCATTAGCGTGGGGCCAGACCAAAAGACTTCTATGTATTAAAAATACACAGAAACGTAAAATGTATTTTTTTAAGATGATGGACTTGACTAGAATTTAGACACATTTAAAAGAACATTAAACAGCTAGAGGTTGTACCATAAGATATTTAATTATACATAGTAAGAAGACTTTGCACTATGGCATTATTATTTATTTTGTTCCCATTTCCTATTAAAGGTGCAGACTCCATTTGTAACACTGCTATATATTCCACAAAATCATTAGTTGTACACTCCAGTGCCACATTTACATAACTTTCCGTAATTGGTCTCTGCAGAGGAGGAAACCTGGGTTACAACATGATGTTGCCTAAATCTTTAAGGGCATTAAGGGCCAGATTACGAGAGGCACGCTAACAGTTATGCACAAGTTTGTACCTACGTTCGATACCATTATTTTATTTTAATGAATTGTACCCATGTACAGCACTGTGGAATATGTTTGCGCTTCATAAATAAAGTATAATAATGAAATAATAAAATACACAAGTGAAAACGGGTTAATCATGGCTGTTAGCAAGCATCCGGTGTAGCGCTCGTATTAAAAGTCGAAAGTAAACGTGATTGCAATTTAAGTTACCATGCATCGGGATAGTGCAACTTCAGAGCTCTGGCTGACTGTTTTACTAAACAAAAAAAATGTCACAAAACACATCAAAAATACATTTAAAATACAGTTACACTCATAATAACATTATCTAATAAAAATTGAAAAAAGAAGTAAAACAAGGAAAATATTTTCCCTAAAAATTCCCTCAGTAGCCACATTCTATTGTAAAGGGACTGAAGCATCCAATCAGGACGTTTGTCTTTGGACTTGAAAGGGAGAGTGCATCCGGCATGAACAGGCACAGTCACATTATTTCCTTCCACAGTTTAAGGAAATTTAGTAAGCAATTGCATACAGGATTACAGTAAAGCAAAGTGTCAATTCAGAACTGATGATGCTAATTACCTGTTGCTTTTTTCATCATACAGATGACAATAAAAAGAGTAGCTGAAGTATAACTGTTTACAGAACACTTACTCTAATGAGCTGAAGACATTTTGAGGTAAAATATCTTCTTTTTTTTTTTACATAGAGATGGTCGTGATATTTTCTAGTCAGCTTATTATATACAGTATATGCTGCATCATTTTCAGCATATGGGTAACATGTCCCTTTAAGAGAACCTGTAATATTTTGAATAATTTTACCAAGATATCTATTAAATGCATTGAAACTACATATGTTTGTTTGCTTGGTTTCAAGCCAATATGATGTAAAATTCTCTAAAATCTATGAGAGACATTATTTGTTAAGGAATAAAAGACAAAAAAGTTTTTTGTCCTACTCCTGTGACATGAAGTGCATATGAATTTGAACATCAGCCATTTTAACTTCCTACAGATGTCCCAGACAGAGGGAGAACAGCTATTGCCAAAATATTACATCACTTCACTTAGCTCTGACCAAACATATGACCTCTTTTGATATTCTGCTCGTATTCCAAGCGAAAGATGCAATCTAGACAATATATATTTCACGCAGACGTTTCAACCATTAACACGTTATTATGTAAATAGCATGGTCGTCATAAAGTTTTATGGTTTTAATTAAAAGTTAAAGACACAGGACACTTAATCAGAAACTTTTAAGCTACAATTTTAACCCCTTGGCTGCCAGAGTAGAAGATGCAACAAATTACTAACTCAATGCATTAAAGCCCTTTCAAGCAGCCAAAAAAAGAAATAATTTTAAATGCTGCTACCTTATTGGATAAGCTATCACCAGGCAGTTTCCTTTGGACAAGCAAAAATGTACAGTCAGGGACATTCAGCATAGAAAGTAATATTTAAATAGCTTGTCTTCAAGATGAAGTCACCTTTACCTCTTTTATGCTGTTTACAATGGAAGGGGGTAATGAACATATTTGAGTGTCAGAATTAGAGAAAATCTTTTAAATAAAATTCTCTCAAGTCCCAATACATATATTTTTTTAAACTTAAAGGAACATTAAAGACACATTGATTTTCTTGTAAAACCATACAGGACAATAAACACCTTGTAATTACAAGACATTTCTGTTATGTTGCTACATAATAACAAATCAGTCAAGTCTTAAGGTTTTTAAAATAAATTAAAGGACCGTCAAACACAGTAGAATCACAAAATAAGACAATGCAATAGCACTTTGAATTTCAAATGAGCAGTAGATTTTTTTTTTTCTGTCAAATGTCAGGTTAGTTTTTCTTCCTACTGCAGCATGTGACAGCCATCACCCAATCCAAAATGCATAAATGTATATCTCTCCTTCATACCCCACATCCAATTGCTCTCTTCATCCTGCCACAACCACCTACACAATATCTCCAAAATTTGCCCGTTTCTGAGTGCTTAAACTACTAAACAGCTAATCCACTCCCTAGTAATTTCCCCACTTGACTACTGTAATAACCTACTAACTGGCCTTCCTCTCTCCCGCCTCTACCCCCTTCAATTCATCCTAAATGCCTCTGCTAGACTAATCCACCTGTCCGACACTTTGTATCTGATGCACCTCTCTGTGAGTCCCTTCACTGGCTCACCATTCACAGCAGAATTAAATTCAAAATTCTCACCCTGACCTACAAAGCCCTCACCAATGCTACCCCACCCTACTTGTCCTCATTCATCAACAAATATAGTCCAGCCCACCCCCTAAGATCCAACAATGACCAGCTCTTTGCATCTTCTACCATCACCTCCTCCCATGCTAGACTACAGGACTTCTCTTGTGCGGCACCAACCCTCTGGAACACACTTCCTCGAGCTGTCAGACTTTCCCCTAACCTCTCCTCCGTTAAACATTCCCTTAAGACCTTTTTGTTCAGGGAGGTCTATCACCAAATCAGTAACAAATGAATTCCCCTTGCCAAATAGTTGCCGTCTTCTAACTCCACACTAACATCATTATCACCTTTGCAGTCCCAACCTCCTGTTTCTCACCCTCCTACCTATCTAGATTGTAAGTTCCAACGGGAACAGAGCCCTCAATTCCCCCTGGATTTCTTTGTTTAATTTTGTGCAGTGTCTTATATTGCATTGTATTGTATCACTGCTATACTTTTATCTTTGTACCCATGGACAGAACTGCGGAATCTGTTGGCGCTTTATAAATAAATAATAATAATAATAATAAAATAATAAGAATTTTGTGGCTCTTGCACATGCTCAGTAGGAGTTGATGCCTCAGAAAGTGTGCATATAAAAGGACTGTGCACATTTAGATAACAGAAGTGAATTGGAAAGTTGTATTAACATTGTCTGCTCTATCTGAATCATGAAAGTTTAATTTTGAATTTAGTGTTCCTTTAACATTTTTACTGCAATTATTGGTTGATAGCCAAAATACCACTCACCATTTGCCTTATTTGGAGGAGCCAATCTGGACTTTAGTCCACAGACAACAAGGCTAACCACTGTCATAAAGTTAGTATAAAATGCATTGTTTTGCAGTTCTTATCTGATAAGGACAATTATGTAGCAGAATTGGCATAGAAAGGACTTCAAGGTGCATTTAAGAATTAGCAATTTTCAGAGCTAAATTACATAAAAGGCGGGGCAAATAAATAAGGAAAATATAATATATATTATAACATAAGTTGTTTCATTATGTATAACTAAGCATTTTATATAAAATATCAAGGTATTTACTCTCCCTTTAAAGCTTAAAGAGATATTAAAACCCTATATTTTCATGGTTCAGACTCAGGGGCCAATTTATCAACTGTCTGGTCGACATGGTCCGCTCAGCAGATCATGTCCGACAGACATCGCTAGCAGGGGGTGTCAATCAACCCGATCATATAAGATCAGACGGATTGATGTACAAAGTCTCAGAGCAGGCGGACGAGTTAAGAATGGATCCGAAGATTCGGAAACTGATTAATTCTTTTTTTGAATTTTTTGGGATTTTAGTTATGGTGTTGATTCGGAAATTTGGATTCATTCAAATATCTGAATCGGCCAAAATGCGTCCGAAAACAAAAATTCAGCCGAAACGAATTGCACATGTGTAATCGGGACATTTTTTTTAGGCACTAAGGTGGATTTGTGCACAATATTTATTGTATGTGTAATGTGTACTAGAATGTCAACATCAACATTAAAATAGAACAATAAAAGTCATGTTGCTGTCATATAATCGCTTCTTTCCCCTTTTCTCTTTAAGGTTAGGCTATTGCTTCTCATCCTACTGTGACCCCCTAGAGATGAATGGTTATTAGATAATATTAAATACTTTCTGTTGAAAAAATTAGATAAAGAAACATGTCAATATTTATTTTAAAATGTAACCCCCCGTTTCATTACTTTGATGTTTCCATGCTACTTACATAGGGCTAGATTACAAGTGGTGTGCTAACAGTTGCGCACAAGAGATATCGGGTTTATCTCACCTGTTTGCACGTGTTGAAAGTAGCGCGCATATTACAAGTTGAAAGTAAATGCATTCTCTCGCACGCAATTTAATTTAATGCGTGTCTGGTTAGCTCGACCTGTCAATATTTATTTTAACTTTTAACCCCCGTTTAAATAACTCACGGCTAGATTACGAGTTTTGCGTTAGGCTTAAAAAGCAGCGTTAGCCGGTCCAAACGCTGCTTTTTAACGCCAGCTGGTATTACGAGTCTTGCAGGTACAGGTGTACCGCTCACTTTTTTGGCCAGACTTGGCAATACCGCAAATCCACTTACTTAAATTGCGTATCCTCTTTTTTCAATGGAACTTGCATAGCGCCGGTATTATGAGTCTGCCAAAAAGTGAGCGGTAGACCCTCTCCTGTCAAGACTGGTACCGCATTTTAAAGTCAGTAGTTAAGAGTTTTACACTACAACGCCGTAGCATAAAACTCTTAACTAAACTGCTAAAAAGTACACTAACACCCATAAACTACCTTTTAACCCCTAAACCGAGGCCCTCCCACATCGCAAACACTAAAAGAAACATTTTAAACCCTAATCTGCCGAACCGGACATCGCCGCCACTATAATAAATATATTAACCCCTAAACCGCTGCACTCCCGCCTCACAAACACTAGTTAAATATTATTAACTCCTAATCTGCCGTCCCTAATATCGCCGCCACCTACCTACATTTATTAACCCCTAATTTACCGCCTCCAACGTCGCCGCCACTATATTAAAGTTATTAACCCCTAAATCTAAGTCTAACCCTAACACCTGCTAACTTAAATATAATTAAAAGAAATCTAACTAAAAATTTATATCATTAACTAAATTATTCCTATTTAAAACTAAATACTTACCTGTAAAATAAACCCTAAGCTAGCTACAATATAACTAATAGCTACATTGTAGCTATCTTAGGGTTTATTTTTATTTTAATAACTACCTAGCTAAAATAAATACAAAAGTATCTGTAAAATAAAACCTAACCTAAGTTACAATTATACCTAACACTACACTATAATTAAATAAAGTAACTAAATTAAATACAATTAAATAAATTACATACAATTAGCTAAATTTAATTAAATTATCTAAAGAACAAAAAAAACAAACACTAAATTACAGAAAATAATAAACAAATTACAGATATTTAAACTAATTACACCTAATCTAATAGCCCTATTAAAATAAAAAAGCCCCCCCAAAATAAAAAAAAGCATTAGCCTAAACTAAACTACCAATAGCCCTTAAAAGGGCCTTTTGCGGGGCATTGTCCCAAAGTAATCAGCTCTTTTACCTGTAAAAAAAAAATACAAACAACCCCCCCAACAGTAAAACCCACCACCCACACAACCAACCCCCCAAATAAAATACTATCTAAAAAAAACTAAGCTCCCCATTGCCCTTAAAAGGGCATTTGGATGGGCATTGCCCTTAAAAGTCCCTAACCTAAAATTAAAACCCACCCAATACACCCTTAAAAAAAAAAACTAACACTAACCCCCTGAAGATCGATTTACCGGGAGACGTCTTCATCCAAGCTGGGCGAAGTGGTCCTCCAGACGGGCAGAAGTCTTCATCCAAGCCGGCCAGAAGTGGTCCCCCAGACGGGCAGAAGTCTTCATCCAGACGGCATCTTCTATCTTCAACCATCCGGCGTGGAGCGGGTCCATCTTCAAGACATCCGACGCGGAGCATCCTCTTCATCCGACGACTAACACAGAATGAAGGTACCTTTAAGTGACGTCATCCAAGATGGCGTCCCTTATATTCCGATTGGCTGATGCAATCAGCCAATAGGATTGAAGTTCAATCCAATTGGCTGATTCAATCAGCCAATAGAATGCAAGCTCAATCCTATTGGCTGATTGAATCAGCCAATAGGATTGAACTTCAATCCTATTGGCTGATTGCATCAGCCAATAGGATTTTTTCTACCTTAATTCCGATTGGCTGATAGAATTTTATCAGCCAATCGGAATATAAGGGACGCCATTTTGGATGACGTCACTTAAAGGTACCTTCATTCTGTGTTAGTCGTCGGATGAAGAGGATGCTCCGGGTTGGATGTCTTGAAGATGGACCCACTCCACGCCGGATGGATGAAGATAGAAGATGCTGTCTGGATGAAGACTTCTGCCAGTCTGGAGGACCACTTCTGCCCGGCTTGGATGAAGACTTCTGCCCATCTGAAGGACCACTTTGCCCGGCTTGGATGAAGACGTCTCCCGGTAAGTTGATCTTCAGGGGGTTAGTGTTAGGTTTTTTTAAGGGTGTATTGGGTGGGTTTTATTTTTTAGATTAGGGTTTGGGCGGCAAAAGAGCTAACTGCTCTCTTAAGGGCAATGCCCATCCAAATGCCCTTTTCAGGGCAATGGGGAGCTTAGGTTTTTTTAAATAGTATTTTATTTGGAGGGTTGGTTGTGTGGGTGGTGGGTTTTACTGTTGGGGGGGTTGTTTGTATTTTTTTTTACAGGTAAAAGAGCTGATTACTTTGGGGCAATGCCCCACAAAATTTCTGTAAATTTCTGTAATTTGTTTATTTTCTGTAATTTAGTGGGGGGGGGGGGTTTGTACTTTAGCTAATTTGATTTAATTTATTTAATTGTTTTTAATTTATGTAATTTAATTATAGTGTAGTGTTAGGTGTTAGTGTAACTTAGGTTAGGTTTTATTTTACAGGTAAATTTGTATTTATTTTAGCTAGGTAGTTATTAAATAGTTAATAACTATTTAATAACTATTCTACTTAGTTAAAATAAATACAAACTTGCCTGTAAAATAAAAATAAACCCTAAGATAGCTACAATGTAACTATTAGTTATATTGTAGCTAGCTTAGGGTTTATTTTATAGGTAAGTATTTAGTTTTAAATAGGAATAATGTAGTTAATGATAGGAATATTTTTTTAGATTTATTGTAATTATATTTAAGTTAGGGGGTGTTAGGGTTAGGGTTAGACTTAGGTTTAAGGGTTAATACATTTAGTATAGTGGCGGCGACGTTGGGGGATGGCAGATTAGGGGTTAATAAATGTAGGTAGGTGGCGGCAATGTTAGGGCCGGCAGATTAGGGGTTAATAATACTTAACTAATGTTTGCGAGGCGGGAGTGTGGTGGTTTAGGGGTTAATATGTTTATTATAGTGGCGGCGACGTTGGGGGTGGCAGATTAGGGGTTAATAAGTGTAGGTAGGTGGCGGCGACGTTGGGGGTGGCAGATTAGGGGTTAATAAATATAATGTAGGTTTTGGCGATGTTGGGGGCAGCAAATTAGGGGTTCATAAGTATAATGTAGGTAGCGGCGGTGTCCGGAGCGGCAGATTAGGGGTTAATAATTATAATGTAGGTGTCGGCGATGTCGGGGGTGGCAGATTAGGGGTTAATAAGTGTAAGATTAGGGTTTTTTAGACTCGGGGTTCATGTTAGGGTGTTAGGTGTAGACATAAATTTTATTTCCCCATAGGAATCAATGGGGCTACGTTAAGGAGTTTTACGCTGCTTTTTGGCAGGTGTTAGACATTTTTTTCAGCCGGCTCTCCCCGCTGATTCCTATGGGGAAATCGTGCATGAGCACATTACACCAGCTCACCGCTGACTTAAGCAGCGCTGGTATTGGAGTGCGGTAATGAGCAACATTTAGCTCAACGCTCACTTCTAGTCTTTTAACGACGGGTTTGTAAAAACTCGTAATACCAGCGCTGCATGTAAGTGAGCGGTGAGAGAAAACTGCTCGTTAGCACCGCACAGTCTCTAATGCAAAACTTGTAATCTAGGTGTCAGATGTTGCGATGCTACTTAATTAGTAACAGATTAACAGTGGCGTGCAAGCTATATTGGGTTTATTGTGTATTACAAATTGACAGTAAACACGTTTTCTTGAGCAAAAAGTTGAGAGCAGTTAGCGCACAAGTGGGATAGATAATTAGGGATCCACTTGTAATCTATCCCATAATCAGCATCTAATAAAGAATGAAAATAGTTGTAAATGTAATATTTAAGGTTATTTCTGTTTTGTATTAGTTTTTCAATTCTATACATAAATTCATACATATTATTGATATTTGATTTATATGAAGGTAATGAAGAGAGAAGAAATCACAAAAAATGATCTTTGCTTCTCTCCACAGTGTTGAGGATCTGTTTACTTCCTAAAATAAAACACAGATCAAGACAAGTCAAGGTGCTCCTTGCAGCTATGGGACACTGGCAGAGTAATACCAACTGCCAGCAGAAGGAGCAATCAGGTCTTGTCCTTGTAGTGCATGGAAATTACAGTAGCGACTTTGTATGCTGTTTTATATGATATGAAGCACAATTTGTGTTCACATAAGAAAATAAGGGAAAACAAATGTTTATATTCACTACTAATACACATCTCTCTGATTACATTAATGATCTTATGTTTTAGAAATATACAAATGCCACGTTACCTCTCTGAAAAAAAAAAGTTATATACATATATATACAGTATATATATATATACATAAATGCAATGTATAAATATGAACAGTTTTACCCTATAAAGTTAAAATACAAAGCAATATGTGTGTGTCAAATACCATGACAATATCAATATATGTGAGTAGGGATATCTGTGTAAATAAAAAAATAAAACTCCAAAAGTGCACTTAAATGTTTATTTATATATATATATATATATGTATATATATATATAGTTACATAATATATGATATATATATATTTATATATATATATATAAATATTTATTTTGTATATATACTGTATATCTATCTATCTATCTATCTATCTATCTATCTATCTATATATATATATATATATATATATAGTTACATAATATATGATATATATATATTTATATATATATATATAAATATTTATTTTGTATATATACTGTATATCTATCTATCTATCTATCTATCTATCTATCTATCTATCTATATATATATATATATATATATATATATATATACACACACACACAGTGCAATATGCTGTCCATATTCGGCATGACTACTATGTTTTATATAAATTTGCAAACTGCACAGGTAATATATTTTCTCACCAGCTCCCATTTTTACTAGACAACAGAGCAAAATACACCGTTTCATAGAAAAAAAATAAGCAAATAAGATAAAGGATACAGCAATGTTTAATTATCAATGAAAATATGTGTTTACATTTTCAAGTGGTGATGATATACTCTTGGACAAAACAAAAATTGCTGAAAATTTAGCTGGGCATGAGATGGCTTAAAATAGCTTCCAAAAAAACCAAAATAATAATAATAATAATTAATTACTAATTAATTAAAAATAAATTGCTTTTAATTTAGGTGTATCATAGGGAAATTATATATTTTTTTGTTTATAGGGATCTTTTTTCCCCCCACCTTTTTTAACTTCCCATAGCCAAATAATTTATTTCCCTATATAATTTTTATAATTTTTCAGCATTAACAAGCTGGGTGTCCAAGCAAGATTAAAACAGGTATATGTCCCCTAAAAAATTATTTACAGATTTTTTTTTTTCTTTCTTCAAATCACTAGCTCTTGGTTAAACATAAAAAACCTAGAAAATCCATAGTCAGTAGTTTAAATAGTGTACTGAACACAAATAAGCAAGATTTTCTGTTCAAGTCCTCTAAACAACATTTTAATGTAATATATATACTGTATATATGTGTGTATATATATATATATATATAATTTTGTAAAAGTCATTATTTAAAGTGAATGTAAACTTGAATGAAGACACACAACGATTGGAGGATTGGAGGAAGCTGGGTTTGTCATCGATATGCTAATGAAAGCAGGAGCTGTGGGAGGAGGATTGACGTTATGTTTACCAAAACTCAAAGGTAAGTATTTTAAAAAACAAGCGTCTTTGTAAACATTAATGAATTAAAGTGCCCCTGTTTTTAAAAAAATTTTTGATCCTTGACTTTAATTCATTAACTTTAAGCTTATGTTGATAATTGTTAACATTTCAGTCATTTCCTTGCAAATACAGGCCATCTAATGTTTTTCCTGTGACTAGCACAGTTTGGATTTCTAATATGAAATAATTACTTATATATTGATTAAATTATTTCTTCATAAAACTAACCAGCAAAACATATTGCTTGCCCTGCTCTTTACCAATACAAGACTGAACCCAATTTTTGTGATTCAGAAAGAGCATGCAATTTTAAGCAACTTTCTAATTTACGCCTATTATCCAATTTTCTTCATTCTCTTGCTATCTATATTTAAAAAAGAAGACATTTAAGCTTTTTTTTGGTACAGACCTCTGGACAGCACGTTTTTATTGGTGGATGAATTTATCCACCAATCAGCAAGAGCAACATAGGTTGTTCACCAAAAATGGGCCGGCATCTAAACTTATATTCTTGTATTTCAAATAAAGATACCAAGAGAATGAAGAAAATTTGATAATAGGAGTAAATTAGAAAGTTGCTTAAAATTTCATGCTCTATCTGAATCATGCAAGAAATATTTTGGGTTCAGTGTCCCTTTAAGAATTTCGTTTACCCATTTTCAACAAGGATATATATTATGATAAGAATACAAATTGTATCTTACATACCATACTCACTTTCATTTTGTAAGTTACGGAAATATATTAGAATAATGATAATATATATGACACGTTATACTTTGATTAATATATCTTCTAAATCGTAACTCAAAAGATTGTTTTCAAAAATCTCAGAGTAAGTCAATTAGATCAGCTTTGCTCAATATATTCGGCATTGTAGTTATACTGAAGTGTAATGTCAAATTGATGTTGATGTTCAAGTTAAATCATCTAGTGATGTTATGAACAGTTTTTTATTGTTTTTTTGCTGCACACCTCTGGAATGTTATGTCAAATAATGCTTAGTGCTTTGAGAGTATAAAGGACCGTCTTTCCTTAGAAAGATGAAAGGGTTTAAGTAGAAACCCTTATTTTTTCTTTGTTGGAACTGATCAGGTTATATTTTCCCTCCAGAGAAAATGTGTTTAGATGTAAAAATGCCCAGATATCTCTTGCCTACTTTCATATAATTTATAATAAAAATGTGTTTGATTCAGAATTTCTGATAAAACTAATCTTGTATCTTTGGGTATGTTTTATTCAAACCTGGAGTCCATATTTATTTTTTTGCTTCATCTGATAAAATAATAAATAGGAATGCATGAATGTTTTGGCAGTTTTGTTAAAAATAACTAATGATGGCCACTTTTGTTCCAAACAAATGTAGACTATTTGCTGGATATTTGACATTTATTCTTTGGTACTTTTGAATACTGATGTCAAATTTGAATATAAGCATTCAAATGCGTATTCTCTTAAATTTGAATCTAAATCTACGGGAGTTAACATTGTAATATTCATATGTTAGATTAAAATATACAAATTTTACATTCAATATTCAAATATTAAAAATCACTTAAATCAGAAAAAATAACATGTTTTGTTATTCAAATATATAAAATACACAGGCACCAATTCCTTAAAACATAAATATTTTCACGTGCTTATTATAGGCCAGGTTACAAGTGGAGCACAAACTTTGCGCGCTGGTGATAAGGGATTTCTGGTGGGGGTTTGTGCTCATCAGGCTTACCACTCGTATTACGTATTACGAGTTGAAAGTAAATGCGATCGCTTGAACCCAATCATGATTTACACTAGAATGATTAGCGCATCCTCAGAGCTCTGGTTAACTGTTTTGTGAAACTAAAAAGTTGCACAAAACAAATTAAAATATCATCTAACACCATTTAATAAAAATTATAGGAAAAAATATTGCACACAAAAGTTACAAAGGCTCAAAGATATAAGATCACAGGTGTTAGAAAAAAAAAGCAGGCAAATGGCTTTAACACAGAGATACATACATATAAATATCTAAAGATGTATGTATATATATATATATATATATATATATATATATATAATATATATATATATGTGTGTGTGTGTACGTATGTATTTATGTATTTATATTTATATGTATGTATATATTTATATGTCTGTAAATACATATATACACATATAAACACATAAATACATATGTATACATATACAGACATATATATATATATATATGTGTGTGTGTGTGTGTGTGCTTTGGAGCCCTTTCAAGTTAAGTAGATGAAAACATGAAAAAACATTTGTATGCAATATTCTTTTTTAATAAAGTGTTTAACTATGTATTTACTGTAAATATTTCACATTCCATAATATTATTATATAACCATCTAGATATATAGGTATAGATAGGTATAGATATATATTGTGCAAAATAAAACATCAGATATATCTATTGATGTCCCAGCCCTCTATTCTTCCATCCCTTATGACCAGGATATGGAAGCAATTGCCTTTTTCCTTCGGGAATGGTCAGAATTCTCTGCAGATTTTCAAACATTCATTCTATGGGTGTCCCTTTTTCTTTTGACTCATAATTTTTTTGAATTTGAGGGCACTTTCTACCTCCAGAGATGTGGGACGGCGATGGGGGCGAAATTTGCCCCCTCATACGCCAACCTTTTTATGGGTTGGTGGGAGCTGTCCCACATCTTTGGTGATAGTAATCTCCACAAAAAGGATATAAGTTTCTACCGTCGATTTATCGACGATTTGATCCTTATCTGGGATGGTAATGAAACTGATTTAGAGGACATTGTGGAGGGTATCAATTGTAATGATGTGGAATTCGGCAGAGTGAAATTATTTTCCTTGATGTGACACTCAGTGGAACCCCAGAGGGTAAAGTAAAAACAAACTTGTATAGGAAACCCATATCAGGCAACTCCTTGCTACATGCTAGGAGCTGCCATCCTAAACATGTGCCGTATGCTATCACAAAAGGGCAGCTTATAAGAGCAAAAAGGAATTGCTAGGATATGGAAGATTGCCATACCCAGATGGAGGCTAGACGGTTGATCCAAAGGGGGTACCCCCAAAAAATTGTCAAGAAAGCACATAGGGAGGTTGCTAATCTTCATAGATCTGATTTATTGAGAGATAAACTCAAGATTAAAGGGACACACACAGGTGTAACTTTTATTACAGATTATAGTTCCCAATATGAAGAAGTATGTAAGTATGTAATATGTAATATTGTGAAACGTCATTTTAATATGCTTATTGCAGATGACAGGCTTATAGAGTGTCCACGAGGGAATAAGATGCTCCTACCGAAGGAATCGTACATTGGGCAATTTGTTGTCCCCTACGGTACTTAAAAAACCTATATCCCAGGCTAGTGCTTGGCTCACTAGCAAGGGAACCCATAAGTGTGGCAGCTCAAGATGTGGAGCTTGTAATTATTTGATTATGTCCGATCACTTTAGTTCTACAGTGACAGGTAAAACTATGAAGTGAATTTTTGCTTAAACTGTACCTCAGTATATTGTATAACATGCACAAAATGTGGAAAACAGTATGTTGGACTCACCAAAAGGTACATTAGATCTAGGGTGAGGGAGAATCTCTCAACCATTCAGGTGGGAATGGAAAGGCTACCACCCCCCTTGTGTACCACTTTGCACAAATACACAACAAAGACTTGTCCTGTTTCTCATGGCAACCCATTGACATGATCCCTCGTTCCAAAAGAGGGGGCGATAGAGAAGTTATCCTCCGCAAGAGGGAGATGCTGTGGATTTTCAAATTAGAGACTAGGGTCCCACAGGGTCTTAATTGTGACTACAACCTTATTAATTACTGGGAATAGTTTGGAACCCGTCTCTGTTTCTATTTATTTTCCACAGCGTCTCCCCCTTTAGCTGTTTTGCCGGGTAAGGTGGGTGTATATTATCCGAAGTATTTAGTTTGTAGGATCTCTCTTTTTTGTAAAGTTTATAAATATACATTATATCTATACTACTTGATTTGAAACATGATTGTTGTTCCTTGGTTCAATTACAAGATATATATATCTCTTTAAAGTACTGTGCATCTATTATGAGGCTCTATCTATATTTTTGATTAGATTGTTAAGATCTTAGGATATTTACATATCTTTTTATATATGATAATTACTACTTCCCTAGCCCTCTATCTTATATCTTAAATATATTGTATGAATTATCCCTATTTGGTATATGTTTATAATTCATATATGTGCTCTGGATCATTTTATACATATGTTCTTTTTCTGTAACCATATGAAACAAGGATTGCTGTTCTTTAGATCTAGGCCGTTTGCATTAACAATATTTTGCTTTATTCTGCTTCAGTTGTGTACGGGTTACTTTTTCTGGGCATAACTTTGTTTTAAAGTTCTTTTGGTTTTAGCCAATGATGTTACTACAATTTGTGTATATATTGCACACCTGTGACTGGCATCCCTATGCTATGATTACGGCGTTATGCCAAAACGCGTGAGCCTGCCAGCCCAGAGGTGTCCCTGCCTCTCTTTCAGATATTTGACCTCCTGTTTTTATGACAGATAATTTCATAAACATTATGTTTTAATTTAAATGAATCTTGCTAACGCTCTTGTTCTTCTACTTGTCACTATATCTAGACATATTTATTTATAAATAAATTGAAGATATTCCTGTATATAGATAAAGAGATTTGATTTAAACAATATAGCAGTAAACTGATTAAAAACACAATATAAACAGCATATTTCAGACCTTCCCATCAGGCTTTGGCAGGCGTTACCTATCTTCATAGAAGCAAAAGATATAAGTCCACAGCAAAGGTAACATAAAGACTAAGGGGCCAATTTATGAAAGTGTAGACGGACATGATCCACTGTAGCCATCATGTTTGCTGCACATCGATAAATGCTGACAGCATACACTGTCGGCATTTATCATTGCACAAGCAGTTCTGGCGAACTGCTTGTGCAATGCCGTCCCCTGCAGATTTGCGGCCAATAGCTAGTAGGGAATGACAATCAACCCGATAGTATGCGATCGGGAGTATTGCTGTCTGTCGCCTCAGAGACAGCGGACGAGTTAAGGAGCAGCTGTCTTCCGACCGCTGCTTCTTAACTCCTGTTTTGCGGGGAAACAGCTGCATCATGCTCCATTCGGAGCTTGATATATCAGCCCCTCATTCTGATTTATCTCCCTCTTCTGTGTCATACATCATTTTTTTCCTTTAGAATGTAAGCTTGAGAGCCTTTCAAACTGTAGCACACTTTGCATGATAGTAAATAAACCACCAATTGTGCTCAAGGGCGGTGTTCTCCTCACTTTTTGTGCAAAACTTCACTGTAACTGTTTTAAGGAACTTTTGTATTGTTTTTTTTAAAGATGTTTGTGCAATGTATGGAACATACCCTTGTGTAACTTGTCATTGTAACTCAAGTATTGTTTGTACCTTAATGATTGTAATGATTGTATAAATAAACATTAAATAATAGCATTGATGCTGACTACCTAATGTGTTTTAATGTTTTTTTTTCATTTATCCAACATATTTAATGGATGAAATAGAATTAACAAAGACACAGCATAAAAAAAAAAAAACTAACAACATTTCATTGCAATGCTAAATGGACATTATGCATAATTTGAGCAATATGTTTTAACTAAAATTATTAGATGAGAACCTGCCCAAATGAAAAACCATAACTAGCCACATACCAGAATGGGGTTAAAAGAAGTCAAAGCTGTTGAATTGAAAATGAAAATGAAAAAAATAAATAAAAAAAATAAATACATTTTTGTCTTATGGACTGGAATATCATAGTTATATTGACCCATACAATATAAAGGGATATTAAAAAAATAAAAATACATTTGAAAAGTGTGTGATAATTATTTTTTTTTTTCAAATGTATTGGAATGTCCTTAAAATCTTGCTTAATCTCCTAGAAATATATGGTTTATGCAAAGGGCCAGCAACCTTTTATAAGTCATGCGAAAAAAGGGCATAAAGTGATCTGATCAACCAGGATCCGTTTTTGAATCAGTTTAACAAATATCTAATGTTATAATTATTATTACTTATATTAATATTATTGATTTAGTTCTGTGTGGTGTGGTGTGGTGTGGGAATGAAGAGGAGAACAGCACTGCTTAACAGCCAGCTTTAAACGTAAAAAGTATGGCACTAAACGCCATGTCAATCAGTGGTGCAGCACTCTGAGCACTCTAGGCATGACAAAGTTTTCTAACCCCTGGTTTATACCACTTGCATATGTAATAATGTGTAAGTTTATGTTTTAGCTGGTATTTTATTCTATAAAGTTGAATTCCTGATACTATGTTGATACTTTTTTCATTTCAGCTTCTATTCTTGAGGATATTCTGTCAGTATTTACTTTACAATTAGCAGTATCACTCTGTTTCTAACCTAGGTGGGTATAGTTTCGACGGAAGCCTGGATTGCCGACCAGGAAACCAGGAGATTCCCCGGTGTGCCGCAGCAGCTGGGGCAGGACAGCTACTGTATAATGGGGTGGTGTTTCTGGTGAGGAGATGCAATTCTATCAACTCTCTTTTTCTCTTCTGAGCTATATGTATTAATTGATGACGTACAATTAACAATGACACAGCATTAGGAGTAATTCAAATATTTTCTCTGTAAGCTTTATTTCCTAGACCATGTACCATTTAGTAACCCTGTGAAACAACAAGACACATTGTTTTAAGTGTTTTCTCCATGTTCTCCAGATCACACTATGGATAATTATTTTCACACTGTGAAAGAGAGTCATTGATGAAATTGGGTTGTTGAGTGCCTATATAACAACTTGGTATTTTTTTAAATTTAATTTTGAAATAAAAACTATTGAAGAAAGAGTATCCTAGTTATCCCCTTGAGAAAAAGGGGACATGTTAATTCTAAGGACTTTTTCTACATACACAGGTAAGCCAAACCGTTTTCTGCTTTTCTGCCATTGATACCTATCAAAGCCATATCACTCAGTAAAGTGTATTGATTGGTGTATTACAAATCTTTCTAACTGTAAACAACAGCAAAGAAATTCTAATACTCTTGAAATTGATTATAATCTCTTCATCTCCAACACAAGAGATACTCGGTCTAATTGTGCAGTGCTCCATAAACGTTTCAAGGTTTGTGATGAGATACAAAGTGTTCCTTATAAATTTATTTCCACATTTCATGCAGTGTCACTGTTTATTAACCAAAACGAATGCCCTGAGTCTTTATTTACGCCTGTTTATTGCTGTTTTAGCGAGAGTCACTAGGGAGCAGCTATGTTTCTCATCCGCGAGGGCCCCGTTAATCATCGTTAGTAAGCAAAATCATCTGTAACGACTAATCCAAAAAGAAGATTATATTTATTTTGGCTACAGTCACTTGCAATTCGTTAAAATCAACAAAGCCTTTTCATTAGCCCCCCGCTGATGTACTTAAACAGATATTTTCAGGGTCTCAAAGCACTGAGCTACATAAATGTAAGAAAACAGCAGCTTGACAGGCTCTGACTGCTGAAGAAAATAGTGTGCTGAATATATACAACTTTCATTTATATTATTTATATAACAGGTTTCATTTTAGAAATACTAGCAATGCAACACATTATAGATTTATGTAAGTGGAATCAATGTACGCAGTATAATATATGGCAAGATTTAGGAGCCTGACAATAACCGCACTCAAATGTAATAACACAAATGTGTAAAGCAGTGGCTGGGCTCACTTCTTTGTAAGTGGTGACTTTACAATGAATCGACTATTAAAGAAATATCCAGATATATGTCTTCCATTGTTCCAGCTACAAGAAGGTATTATTAAAATACGTTCTTAAGTTGAATAAAACTAACCCTTCTAGTGCTGAGCAATTTATAACCAATCATTTACTTAAACGGATACTAAACCCAAATTTTTTTCTTTAATGATTCAGATAACGCATGCCATTTTAAGCAACTTTCTAATTTACTTCTATTATGATTTTTTCTTTGCTCTCTTGCTTTCTTTATTTAAAAAGCATGAATACAAAGCTTAGGTTCAGAACCTTGGTTATGCTTGCTTATTGGTTTGCTAAATGTAGCCACCAGTAAAGCAAGCGCTATTCAGGGTGCTGAACCTAAAATGGGCTGGCTCCTAATCTTTATATTCCTGCTTTTTAAATAAAGATAGTAAGAGAATAAAGAAAAAATTAGAATAGGAGTAAATTAGAAAGTTGCTTAAAAATTCAAGTTCTATCTGAATCATAAAAGAAAAAAAATGTGAGTTTAGTATCCCTTTAAAGCGACGTTAAAATTTGTAATGCAGTTTCATTATTTATTTTGCTTCCTCTTTCAGTAATTTTACTGCTCTCTAATTGGCAACATTGTCTAAAGTATGTAGAGAGAGACAGTGGACTCGAAACGTTACCATCCCTTTGTAAAAATGCTCCTAGTGTTGTTTACTATTATTAGAGTAGTCACCTGGATTTGTGACCCTTCACTCGAAAGAGATATTATAAAGCGGGAACCCCTGAAAAAATATGCTTCAAATAGAAAGATCACCAATCCAAGTAAAAGATTCCAGTGATGCAATGCCCTAATTTTGCAAAATGCCACTTTAAAACATTGCTACAAACTTCAAACAGGTAGGAGACATGCAGATATCAATGCAGATTTAATCAGTGTGAGAAAAAAATGTTTAAATTAAGCCACAGAGCATTCCGATAAAGAAAATATTTAAAAAACAGTCGCCTAGATTACGAGTCTTGCGTTAGGGTTAAAAAGCACCATTGAGAGGTCCCAACGCTGCTTTTTAATGCCCGCTGGTATTACGAGTCTGGCAGGTACAGGTGTACCGCTCACTTTTTTTCCGCGACTTGAACATACCGCAAATCCACTTACGTCAATTGTGTATCCCATATTTTCAATGGGATTTTCCTAACACCGGTATTACGAGTCTTGGAAAAAGTGAGCGGTACACCCTCTCCTGTCAAGACTCGTACCGCATTTAAAAGTCAGTAGTTAAGAGTTTTATGGGCTAACGCCGTAACATAAAACTCTTAACTAAAGTGCTTAAAAGTACACTAACACCCATAAACTACCTATTAACCCCTATACCGAGGCCCCCCCCGCACATCACAAACACTTAAATACATTTTTTAACCCCTAATCTGCCAACCAGACATCGCCGCCACTTTAATAAATATATTAACCACTAAACCGCCGCACTCCCGCCTCGCAAACACTAGTTAAATTGTATTAACCCTTAATCTGTCGTCCCTAACATCGCCGACACCTACCTACATTTATTAATCCCTAATCTGCCACCCCCAACGTCGCCGCCACTATATTAAATGTATTAACCCCTAAAACAAAGTCTAACCCTAACCCTAACACCCCCCTAACTTAAATATAATTAAAATAAATCAAAATAAAATTACTACAATTAACTAAATTATTCCTATTTAAAACTAAATACTTACCTATAAAATAAACCCTAAGATAGCTACAATATAACTAATAGTTACATTGTAGCCATCTTAGGGTTTATTTTTATTTTACAGGCAACTTTGTATTTATTTTAACTAGGTACAATAGTTATTAAATAGTTATTAACTATTTAATAGCTACCTAGCTAAAATAAGTACAAATTTACCTGTAAAATAAAACCTAACCTAAGTTACAATTACACCTAACACTACACTATAATTAAATTAATTAATTAAACTAAATACAATTAAATACAATTTTAAACAATTATCTAAAGTACGGAAAAACCCCCACTAAATTACAGAAAATAATAAAATAATTGCAAGTTTTTTAAACTAATTAATCCCCCTAACCAGACCTCTTCTGGCTGGCTTCGATGAAGACTTCTGCCCGTCTGGAGGACCACTTCTGCCCGGCTTCGTGGAGGACTTCGGCCCGGCTGGATGAAGACGTCTCAAGGTAGGGTGATCTTCAAGGGGTTAGTGTTAGGTTTTATTAAGGGGGGATTGGGTGGGTTTTAGAGTAGGGTTGGGTGTGTGGGTGGTGGGTTTTAATGTTGGGGGGTATTGTATTTTTTTTACAGGTAAAAGAGCTGATTACTTTGGGGCAATGCCCCACAAAAGGCCCTTTTAAGGGCTATTTGTAATTTAGTATAGGGTAGGGAATTTTTTTATTTTGGGGGGCTTTTTTATTTTCTTAGGGGGATTAGATTAGGTGTAATTAGTTTAAAAAACTTGTAATTATTTTATTATTTTCTGTAATTTAGTGGGGGGTTTCCGTACTTTAGATAATTGTTTAAAATTGTATTTAATTGTATTTAGTTTAATTAATTAATTTAATTATAGTGTAGTGTTAGGTGTACTTGTAACTTAGGTTAGGATTTATTTTACAGGTAAATTTGTCTTTATTTTAAATAGGTAGCTATTAAATAGTTAATAACTATTTAATAACTATTGTACCTAGTTAAAATAAATACAAAGTTGCCTGTAAAATAAAAATAAATCCTAAGCTAGCTACAATGTAACTGTTAGTTATATTGTAGCTATCTTAGGGTTTATTTTATAGGTAAGTATTTAGTTTTAAATAGGAATAATGCAGTTAATAATAGTAATTTTATTTAGATTTATTTAAATTATATTTAAGTTAGGGGGGTTAGGTTTAGGGTTAGACTTGGATTTAGGGGTTAATAACTTTATTATAGTGGCGTCAATGTTGGGGGCGGCAGATTAGGGGTTAATAATTGTAGGTAGGTTGCGACGACATTGGGGGCTGCAGATTAGGGGTCAATAACTATAATGTAGGTGTCGCCGATGATTAGGGGTTCATAAGTATAATGTAGGTGGCGGAGGTGTCCGGAGTGTCAGATTAGGGGTTAATAATATTATGCAGATGGTGACGATGTCGGGGGCGGCAGATTAGGGGTTAATAAGTGTAAGATTAGGGGTGTTTAGACTCGGGGTTCATGTTAGGGTGCTAGGTGTAGACAGGAATCAATGGGGGTGCGTTAGGAGCTGAACGCTGCTTTTTTGCAGGTGTTAGGCTTTTTTTCAGCCGTAAGCAGTGCTGGAATTCAGGTGAGATATGGAGCTAAATTTTGCTCTCCGCTCTTTTTTCTTCGGCTAACGCCGGGTTTCTAAAAACCCGTAATACCAGCGTTGTTTGTAGGTGAGCGGTGAGCAGAAACTGCTCGTTAGCACCGCAAGCCTTACCGACAAAAACTCATAATCCAGCCGAAAAGTAGGTTATTTCAAACATAATGGTTGCGTGGAACATACAGCGTCTCAAAAAGAAACCCAGGCTGACATTTTTTGCTCTAAATACAGCTCTTTCTCAAAGGCTTTAAAATCGGGGTTAATTTGCAGCTTTGTGTTATATGGGGGCATGGATGTTCCATTTTATCCCCCTCTGCATAAGTCCCATGGTGCAGGTGTTTTCTATTTTTCAAATGAGGGTTTGCATGTTCCTTTAAAGTGACTGTAAATGTAACTAGTTCCCAAATAAAATCTCAAATCTGTACGCTATTTTAAGCACAGTTTAATTCATCAACTTTTTATAACAGACCGTTTAATTTTAATATTTACTGTTTACCTTATCTTCCTATCCCCTGCTCTGGTCACCCACTGTAAAACAAAAAAAAAAATGCCTTTAAAACTGTGCATGCGTCTCCTTGCGCAGTTCTAAGACTCTTTTTTTAATCTGAGTGTCATATGGCTAAACCAAGGATTGGTTAATAAAATAAAAAGCCACATTATGAAAAAAAAGTATTTTACAGTGGGCAGCCGGAGCGGGGGATTAGAAGATAAGTTAAACAGTCTCTTATATAAAAAGAGTGCTGAGATTTAAGATCTTATTAAGGAATCAGTTACATTTATCATCACTTTAAGTAATGTGGGGGGTGGAAAAAAGTTGTACAAATCATGAGAAATGAGGACTTCTATGCTTTTGGATGCTTCCTCAGTACACATAACATAAACAACCAGTACGTGATGATGTCACCAAACATTGGTGACACAAATAAATGAAAAACAGGAGTTAAGAAGCAGATATGATCGGGATGATTGGCACCCCCTGCTAACGGCCGATTAGCCACGAATGTGCAGGAGCAGCATTGCATAAGCATTTCTTGTGAAATGCTTGTGCAATGTTAAATGCCGATAGCGTATGCTGTCGGCATTTAGCGATACAGGGCGGACATGATTCACTATAGCGAATCATGTCCGCCTGGGGTTTGATAAATCTACCCCTTGCCCTGAATTTCAAATAAGCAGTAGATTTTTTTCTGACAATGTATTTTATCCCCATTTGCCATCAGTCAATTACAGACTAGTATATGTATAACCTGTGATCTCTTGCACATGCTCAGTAGGAGATGGTGCATCAGAAAGCGATTATATAAAAAGATTGTGCAAAATTTGATAATGGAAGTAAATTAGAAAGTCTCTTAAAACTGCATGTTTTTTCTTAATGTTGTAAGTTTAAATTACACTTTAGTGTTCCTTGAAGGAGCTAATTTTCATTTTCTTGCTTGTTAAGGCTTGTCCTTTCCCAAAAATACAGTTGTGGGAATTCTTATCAGCCAATAAGCATGAATGCCTAAGAATGCAACATGAATTTACTGCTAGTTTTATGCATATATAATTGCTGCATGTGCAAACTAGATGTGTTTTCGCTTTCAGGTTCCTTTAATAAAAAGTAATATTTTTAGGCAATCATTTTCAAAGCTGAATCAACTGGGAGGTGGCAGCCATGTTTTACTTTTGCTTTAAATGAGTATATTTGGCTTCCAAAAAGCTTTGTGAAAAACACTTTCAAAATCCCTTTGAAATACCTATATTCCCTTTTTTCAAATATTTTTCCTGTTTTATTATATAAGGGATTTAAGTGCCAATAATAATTCATATATATGAGTTCTTCCAATTGGTTGGAAATGCTTAGAAAGATAAGCAACAATTTAGAATTGTATATACTCCACTAGTAATAATATAAATGTTTCTAATGAAAGATATGTGTTGATCAGGATCATTTAACTGCCAATCATTTATAAATCATAACCTGCCTCTTTAAACATAGTGCCACAATCATCAGAACGATTTTCCTCCCTCCTTGGCCGCAAGTTATTGCCCATTGGGTATTATATTAATTGCTAAATAATTAGAAAAAGTATGTTTGCCCTTATTACTGAGAACTCATTTAATTTTGTTCTTCCACCTGGGAGGAACAATTTCAGTTTTAATGATTCACAGATAAGGACTAAAAAAGCCAGATGGGGTATCCATACTGATCAAGCTGATGTGTCTAATAGAACTCATCTTACAGCGTACAGCTTCTTAATGACAGACTAAAACATTAAGTGCATCTGTACAGCAAATGAAAAACTGACTTTTTTTCCTGCATATCTATATTAGGATCTGAGTAAAATACATAAACCATTTAGTCAGCGCACTTCCTATATTATATTATTATAGTCAGAAATCTGAAAAAAATATACCTGGTTCACTGCAGTTAAGGTAGTCACTACCAAAATCTAATCTATCCCTTTATACTAGTAAATAGATACAAATATACAGATTCATCACATGAGACAGATCTGTTGCTTGGTAATGTAACCAGCCAATTATAAACAGCCTCACTCAGAGGGGTTCCTGACTGGCTCTTCAAGTGATTTAATTTACATTTACTATTGCAGTTTTTCCTAAAGCGTTGCAAATTAGTTTTCTAAACTAAGTAATACACCACGGGGTCTTATACTGTACCACATATGGGAAAATAATAAAATTGAAAAAAATATATTAAATATTGAGCAATATTTATGATTTCTATCTTCCTTTTTTTTTCAAAACAAATCTAGCCAACCAAAACAATGAGATGGTTGTACATTTTAACCAAAAAGTCTGTTGGTGTGATTAAAGTGACAGTAATTTAAAATTAAACTTAAATGAATTGCATAGATTGTGAAATTCTAAGCAACTTTCCAATATAGTTCTATTACCAATTTTGCTTAGTTTTCTTGGTATCCTTTGTTAAAGAGTATTCCCAGGTTAGCTCAGGAGAGTGCACGTGTCTTAATCTATATGGCAGCTGTGTTTGCAACAGGAAGCACTACAAGCTATGCCCTACATGCTATATGTATTTGAGTGAAGTGTTTAAAATGAAAAGTTTTAGACCTGTTTTTTATGTGGTGCCATTTTGTTTGTTCTTTATTTTCTTGCACCTTTTTTGTTTGTGTCATATTTTTAAATAGTATATGGATATTTCTTCCTAGACTTATTATTGTGTTCTGATGCAATGAGTGAGAATTGCTAGTTTTCCTGGCTCGTGTGTGCTATAGAATACAAATGAAGTCAAGGAGAGCTAACCACAGGCTGTTTTACAGATTTTTTTAAATAGAAAAAGGGACACTGAGAAAAAGTGGGTAAAATGTTTGGAAGGGGTTAGAGAAACTTCTGTGGGTGTGTTTCTATATCCCTCTCTGCTGTAGCTCAGCTCTAATAATCTACACTGTTACAGGCCCATTTATCAAGCTCCGTATGGAGCTTGAAGGGCCGTGTTTCTGGCGAGTCTTCAGACTCGCCAGAAACACAAGTTATGAAGCAGCGGTCTAAAGACCGCTGCTTCATAACCCTGTCCGCCTGCTCTGAGCAGGCGGACAGGAACCGCCGGAAATCAACCCGATCGAATACGATCGGGTTGATTGACAGCTCCCTGCTGGCGGCCGATTGGCCGCGAGTCAGCAGGGGGCGGCGTTGCACCAGCAGCTCTTGTGAGCTGCTGGTGCAATGTTAAATGTGGAGAGCGTATTGCTCTCCGCATTTAGCGAGGTCTTGCGGACCTGATCCGCAGTGTCGGATCAGGTCCGCAAGCCCTTTGATAAATGGGCCCCTTAGTCTCCATATGTATCCATCATTTCACCCTTTCTCTAGCCAGAACATATGTGAATATGTTATTTGTATTGATGTACAGCGTGCAAGGGTTAACGGGTGTGGATGGTAATGGAAAAGGACCATAAATCAAATTCTTCTCCATAGATTTTTATGAAGATACTTGTTGTTATTACCAGTTAATACAGTATGCAATAGCAATAAAAACTATGTTATGTTGCATTAGGGAAAAAATAAACATACAATGAAGTTAGTAATATTCATGTTATCACATCTCTGCATTAAACTTCATCACAAACACAGCTGGAGCACTTTACCGGGCACATTTCATCATGTCATATATTCATTGTCATATTTCCTTTACAAAACACAAAACAGAGAACAAGCCCCCTGTTACCAAAGCCCCAGATACTCCTCCTCAGGGTAAGGAACAAGGCTCTAGACTTCAGTGAAGAAAAATTCTGTTAAGCTATAACCTATATGTTAAGTGTATATTTTTTATTGTAGATAATGGGAAAGGTGGATCATTTATGCCATTTACAGTATATATAAATATATTTTTAATTCTTTTTTTTTTTTTTTTTTAAAGAGTTGGGTTCTGGCCTCTAGGACACAAGTTATGGCCATAAAATTGCCAATTACCTGCACACCTGCCAGCAAGGAGCTATGGCCAAGAGGGGTTGAAGTTTTAACAAGATCCCTTATCTTCCTGCACTTTATTCTGCCTAGTGGGACAAGCATGCTGCCCTGTGCTTAAATAACTATACACATGGGGCATAGTGCATAGCACTCTACTCAATAGTGACAGCTACATCAGGAATTTAATTCTATTTCTGCCAATAACAAGAATGTAACACCATTTTGCAGATAACACCCAATGCAGTGATTAAACCCCATGGGCTAGATTACGAGTGGAGCGCTATCATTTGCGCCAACTTTATCTGGTTTGCAAGGCCTTTTGCACGCAAGTTAAATTCCACTAGCATTACAAGTTGAAAGTAAATGCGAACATGCAAGCAAAATTGCAATTTATGCTCAAATGATTACAACAAAATTAGAACTCTGGTTAACTGTTACGCGAGACAAACAGGTTGCACAAAACACATCAAAAATACATTTAAAAGTACACTTACACTCATAATAACTGTCTGATAAAAATTATTAAAAAAATAACATTGCACAAAAAAGTTATTAAGGCTCAAAGATATGAGGTCTCAGGTGTTAGAAAAAAAAGAACTTCAAAGGGCTTTAACATAGAGATACATATATATCTAAATGCATATCTATGACATATATCAATACTATAATCGCATTTGTAACGCGCCCATCGCCAGTTGAGCGCGCATCCTCAAAGGAATGTAGGCTGCGTGAGACAGCCAAAAGAATGTTGGCTGCGCGTGCAGCCAGAAGAATCCACCTGGATGCAGCAAAGCTGCATCCAGGTGTATTCCGAAAATGGCACCCTGGATGAACTTGGATGCACCTGGATACAGTGTAGGCAAACCCGAAGCCTTAAAAAAAAACACGCAAGCGCCCGCACGAAATAATGAAAAAACACGTAACCGCCCGCAAGAAATACATATTAATTAACCTATTAACCCCTGAACCACAAAACCCCCACATTGCAATAAACCTAATTAACCTATTAACCCCTAAACCGCCTAAGCTAAACTACCAATAGCCCTTAAAAGGGCCTTTTGTAGGGCATTGCAAGTTAAACAGCTCTTTCACATTTAAAAAATACTAAGTCCCCCTTACAATAAAAGCCCCCCACCCACCAAACCCCCCAAAGTAAAAAAAAAAACTAACACTAAAAAAACCTAAACTACCCATTGCCCCATAAGGGGCATTTTTATGGGCATTGCCCTTTAAAAGGAATTAAACTCTTTTACTGCCTTTAAAAGGGCAATCAGCTCTTTTACAGCCCATTAAATCCCTAATCCTAAAAAATAAATAAAAAAAATAAACCTAAGACTATGCCCCAAATAGGTACTCACCGTTCCTGAAGTCCGGCAGAGAAGGTCTTCTTCCAGGCGGCTTCTTCCATCACAAATATATTTAAATATCTTTTAAGAATAAATAGAATACATTCTGCTATGTGCAGAACATTGGATTATGAAATATGTAATATCTTCTTATGTTGCGCTTTTAAAAACATGCAATCGTGTTTGTGCTACTTGTAGGTATTAGGAATTTTTCAACTTTTTTTGAAGCCTATGGGGGAATTCGATTTTGCGTTCGCCACTTCTCAAAAGTCCATTTGTTACTGAGACTTGCAAACGTGAGAGCGCAAACGTCTTTCTTTGAACTTTCAAGTGCGAATCTCTGAGGACATAACAATCTTCTAGCGGATTTAACTCTACAACGTGAGCTCAAACTACTACTCCACTTGTAATCTAGCACCATATTTGTAGCAACTTTACATCAACCAGGAATCAAACACCATTTGCTTTTACTACAAAGTCCTTGTGTTTTTAAATAAAGCTCCATCAAATCAAGACTAATATTGTTTGAAATAACAATCCCAACTCCTAATACTATTTAATTATTACAAGTAAAATATAAAGCAATTTTTATTTTTGTGGGTTTGAAACACCCTGAATTTCCATGGTGAAAATCATTTTAATTATGGACAGCTGAACATGATAACATGTATATCAGATGTGGTTGAATTTTCCCTGTAGACCGAATTCTGATTAGACGTTTGAGGGAAGCTTTGTATGTTTATTTTCCTTGAAGGCCGGATTTTATTATCTGCTTTAGCAGACAGCTGTTTTTCTCATGCCATGAACCTACTGTAAAATAATGAATGAAATTGGCTTACAGGCCAGTGGACATTGCTTTACTGAAATGTAAACAAACTCATTTTCTATTTAAAGTAGTCATTCAGGGGAAAAAAAGAACCATAAAAATGATTACACAAGTATTAGATTTTCTATGTGACATTTTAACAGTGATGGTGATAGACTAATTATATCATATATATTAATATAAATAATAGATAAAAGCATATGATGGAACCCTGTTGTTGAATTGTTCCCATGCAAGGTACAGTGGATCTTAATGCGCTACAAATGTATTTGAACCTGTGATGTAATCGCTAAACCCCCAAAATCTCCATTTTGTTGGTCAATAATCCTGTACATTTGTTTTTTGGATTACGGAATCTGGAAATTAAATAAACAACAAAGATAATCATTTCCTGTTGTTATATGGGGGTAAGGATTTTGAGCTTCTGGGGTATTAACAACAAAGGTATTTTAGGATTGTGATAACTGTAAAAACATACAATACCAGCCAAATTTCAGAAAACTTTATCTACTGAAAGCAAGGGCAAGATGGTGTTTAAAAGGACATAAAACTTATTATTTCTTTCATAATTCAGATAGAGAATGCAATTTTAAGCAACTTTCTAATTTACTCCCATTTTTCTTTGTTCTCTTTAAATCTTTATTTGAAAAAACAGGAATGTAAGCATAGACATTGGGCCATTTTTAGTCCAGCACCCTGGATAGCAAGAGAACTAAGAAAACATTATAATAGGATTAAATTAGAAAGTTGCATAAAATTGCATGCTCTATCTGAATTATAAAAAAAATTGGGTTTTGTGTCCCTTTAAACACATAGTTATATTTATAGTGCAGTAATAAAATGCTCTAACACATTAGATTATTTTGTTTTGTGTCCCTATACTTGTTAAAAAGAGCATTTAACTCCCATCCTAGCACAGACTTCTCCCTTCCGGAGGTTTGTTTTGATCTTCAGTATTTAAGCAGGTCAGTGCCAAAAGTCCATTGAAAGAGCAATCCTATCATGTAACCTGAACTGCATGAGGCTTTCTAACTGCCAAAAATGGCAGTCATCCTCTCCAGCTTTATAATTTTTTAATGCAAACTCATTGTCTTTTTTACATGGATACTAGTGAAAACAAGAAGGAAACAATATACAGCAACCTTCTGCATTTAAAACAGTTTCTTTCGACCAGACAAGAACAGAATGTGTAGTTAACTTTGGTGGAACTGGAGAGGATAAGAGAGTAATTGTGTTGGTGACAGATCTTGGCTCACACTCTGAATGACATTCACTCAGGCAAGATGTATTGTCACTGAGAGAAACCTCTCCAATTAAAATGTTATTCTGCATATAATATTCACAAAATTGTAAAGTATTTTCTCACCTGCGGTTACCAAGCAAATTTAGCCAGATATGTTGTATATGTTGTAAAAAACAAACAATAGAAATGCATTTATGTTGGATAAATAAATAATTAATAAAATAAATATCTATCTCAGAAAATGTTGAATATCTGCAGCAATACATTTTTATAGACACTACACTCAAAAATGTCTATCTTCCTTATGAAATAGCAGGATTTATACATGTCGACAAGTTTTATGTAAAAAATAAATAAATAATTAAGTAAAAGCTGTTTAAATTTAAATTGAAACTAATATACCAGTGTCAGGTGTATACTTCCTATAATGCTCATTGGCTAATATGTACTTCCTACTAGTTTTAAATGTTGATTATCAGGAACTATCTATCAACCAATGCACATTAACATAAAGTGCTATCAGTCAATCAGCATTAGTAGGAAGTGCCTATCAGCCAATCAGCATTAGTAGGAAGTGCCTATCAGCCAATAAGTATTAGTAGAAGCTGCCTATGAGTCAATGACCATTTGTAGGAAGTGTCTATCAGACAATGAGTATCAGTAAAAAGTGCCTAACTATGTGGAACAGAAGAAAGTACACAATTGATACAGCTGTATTAGTTTTAGTTTAAATGTATAAAGCTTTACTTTAACAAATGTGCCTCTAGATACATGAGAGTACAGAAATACCAATACCGGGGGCTCGATTTAACAAGCTGCAGATGCAGCTTTGGAACACCTTTGGTACAAGGTTGCATCATATATA
Organism: Bombina bombina; assembly: GCF_027579735.1. Classification (NCBI taxonomy): domain Eukaryota; kingdom Metazoa; phylum Chordata; class Amphibia; order Anura; family Bombinatoridae; genus Bombina; species Bombina bombina. The sequence goes on from NC_069502.1 coordinate 1,130,892,599, forward strand.
GTATAGACAATCTGCAACAATGAAATCAAAAATAGGAAAGTATTTACAAGAAACCAAAGGAGAATCAAAGAGCCTCAATGTTTATTGACCATTAGTCAAAAAGATATCATTGACATATATTATTTAGCTTTAGCAAAACAAAAAAATTAAAAACTCTCAAAGCTTTTCAATGGTACAATAGCTGCCTTTTTCAAAAGCTATCAAACTTCTTAATCATACTCATGAAAAAGGGGCTATTGTACAGCTGAACGTGTTAATACTTTTTAATTTTTAATTAGAGTTGTATGATATTTGTCTTCAGATATATTTGTTACTTATGGTCCGTAAACATTGAAGCTCTTTGATCCTCCTTTGGTTTCTTGCGATAACTTTTCTGATATTGTCTACATTGTTGAAGATTGCCTCCACTTTATGCAATTACCTTTTTTTTTTAAGTCACCGGTGAACCTAACAGTCAGGACTGACGATTGTACGGTGGATACACAAACCCTACCGGAACATTGCCACTATAATATACAGTCACAAAGAAATGTGCTAGTACCTAACAGTTTTTCACAGCCATATCCTAGATATAAAAAAGTTGTCTTCTTACCAGATCTGGAGCCCCAAGCGCTTTCACAGGTATAGGGTAAATCCCAAGTCCGGATTCCTTTGTAAGGAGGCGACACCACACTACCACCCTATGAGGAGTGTATCTTACCGTGTCTTGCTGCTCTCCACACTACCGGAACCTTATCTCCTACAGTACTCTACTAACGGCCTGCTCCTCTGCCGAACGTTAATTACGTCACACTCCGAGTGCTAATAGCGTAACACACTCGAGTGAAGCTGGGATATGCTTATGCAGACAATAGGGTATAGGTGGACCCTGTTGCTTTGCTGAAAGTAGTAAAGTTCATCCAAAGAAGTTAAGAAAGCACCGAAGTCCCAAAGGTGTAAATAAAACTTGACTTTTAATATCCAAAGTTAAAACCACATGGAAGTACACACATAAAAAAGAAGGTAATCACGGCTTACGCGTTTCGGTTGGTAGCCATAGTTATAGCCCTGTGCTATACCACACCTGATGCATCTTAAATAATGGGTTCTTACACCTTATTGGATAAAACATTCTTAAATGAAACATACACCTTCATACTCAAAGTGATATCATAATGTGAGTACTATTGGGAATGATATGTATCATATGTTTAAATATTGTAAGGACAAATATTAACTTATCTGATATGTGCAAAACATATGTACAAATAATATATATATATATACATCCACAAAATAGACTAATTTCTTAGGATACGTTGTTTCAGAAAAGTCAAGTTTTATTTACACCTTTGGGACTTCTGTGCTTACTTCACTTCTTTGGATGAACATTGCCACAATAATACACACTTACCAGGAAAGGCTAAGAAGAAGACCTAAGCTTGCTGCAGCTTATAACAGGGAAGTAAAAGAACTGCTGATTAGTGATTATCTCTATACTAACTGAATGGCCTTGAAAGATATAGGGGTCGATTTATGAAGCAACGGATGCTGCTTCCGACCCACTCCTCTTCAGTTCCACATGAAGCGGAAGTTAAGAAGCAGCGGTCCTAAGACCGCTGCTCCTTAACTCGTCCGCCACCTCTAAGGTGGCGGACAGCAATCAGCTCGATTGAATACGATTGGGTTGATTGACACCCCCTGCTAGCGGCCAATCTGCAGGGGGCGGTATTGCACCAGCAGTTTACAAGAACTGCTGGTGCAATGATAAAAGCCGACAGCGTATGCTGTCTGCATTTATCGATCTGCGGCGGACATGATTCGCTATAGCGGATCATGTCTATCCGCACCATGATAAATTTACCCCATAGTCTGATGGGTATTAGGAAGTATTTTTTCTAATAAAAAAGTGGATTGCAATACTGCACGATTGTTATTTGGCTCTTTCATCTTTTACATGAATTTGTGCTGCTTGAGCTTGGACCAGTAGACTGAAGGTCTCATCATAAGAGTATATTACTTAACACAGAAGTCTTATAAGAAATTATATTCTGTTATTAACTATTACAATGTTAAGCATAATAGATATTTTAAATGGCAGCCATAAAATACAGTTCTACTAAACATGCAATTTTACACAAGTAATGTTCTTGTAGAAAATACTTTCACCTAGCTTGCCCTACGTGCAGCCTCTGGGTCCTCAAATTGCTGCCTGGTACATTTAACACCATTACTATCCCTAATGTAAGGCCCCAGAGAATTAGGGTTAATAGAGATTTTGGCATCCTGTGTATTACATGGCAACTGAAGGCATGCTCTATTGCTCTAGAGAATATAAAAGAGGACACAAGAGTAGCTGCTGGGGTCAGCATACTGTCAGACGAGCCAGTGCTTATTATTACTGCCCTGTGCTCTCGGAATTACCAGAAAGCAAACCATGATGTGTTTTTTTATAGCTAAATCTATTAAAGAGAAATTAATCTTTAGAGCACAATGAGATACAATTATTGTATGCACTAGTACATTCTGTTGAGCTAATATGACTGAATATTTTGCAAATGTTTTATTGTTTCGCTTACTGTACCTGGTTCATATAAGCTAACTGGAGCTCGCAGGGGCTGTTTTCACAAAATGAATCAAAAAGTGTCAGTATTCAAGCTTCATGAAAGCTACTGATAATAACCAATGGGGTTCAAAATAAACCAGAAGCAAATACAAATGAAAATTAAACCTTGTAAGTGCAGTTTCATTTGTATAATCTTCTAGATTCATGTACATTACTATTTATTTCATTTTAAAAAGTTTGTCTTGTATTTCAGAACATTTTCACAAATACAATTGTAAAGGTAGTTATAAAGGTCATACAAAGGTAAACAGGCTTAATAAAACTTAAAATAAACCCAAAGGAAAAACCTTGATAATCCCACTCGCTGACAAAGCAATACACATTTTGCATAGAATAGAAAATTAATTAAAATCAGACATTAAAAAGCAAATTCCTAAATATACTGCTATGGATGAAACACAATAATATTGGTAAATATACTGCTATGTAAAAAATACAAAGGAACAAAGTCCAAATTTAAAACAATGTAACATTTCACTATGTATTATATTGTACATTGAACATTGTCGATATCTAATATCAGTATCCTATCATGAAATCACACGGATTTCGTGGCTCTAAATGGTTTATCATCAATGCAAAAAAGACTACTCATCTGTATGCATGCACAAAACCATACACTCAACAAGTTACATGTAAAACTTATCAACAAAACAGTGACTTTTCAAAGAAGTAGTTCTGCAAAAAATAACCATGTTGCAAAAATGTCTTTAAAGGGACAGTCTAGGCCAAAATAAACTTTCATGATTCAAATAGAGCATGTAATTTTAAACAATTTTCCAATTTACATTTATCACCAATTTTGCTTTGTTCTCTTGGTATTTTTAGTTGAAAGCTTAAATCAGGTAAGTTCTTACATAAATTATGTTTTCTTTCATGTAAATGGCAAGAGTCCATGAGCTAGTGACATATGGGATAAAATACCCAAGATGTGGAAGTCCACAGAAGAGTCTCTAGAGAGGGAGGGATAAATAAAAACAGCTATTTCTGCTGAGAAATGAAATCCAAAAAATAAGCTCTTCTTAAAAACAGAAGAATCAAACTGAGACAGCTGCCTGAAGAACTTTTCTACCAAAGACTGCTTCAGAAGAAGCAAATACATTGAAATGGTAAATTTAGTAAATGTATGCAAAGAAGACCAAGTTGCTGCTTTGCAAATATGATCAACTGAAGCTTCATTCTTAAAAGCCCAATAAGTGGCAACCGATCTAGTAGAATGAGCTGTAGGTGGAGACTGTCCCACCTCCAAATAAGCCTTGCTAATCCAAAGATTTAACCAAGATGCCACAGAAATGGCAGAGGCTTTCTGACCTTTCCTAGAACCGGAAAAAGACAACAAAATAGACTAGAAGTCTTCCTGAAATCCTTAGTAGCCTCAACATAGTATTTTAAAGCCCTTACCACACTCAAAGAGTGTAACGATTTTTCAAGCGAATGCTTAGGACACAATTTCCCTACTAATGTTGTTAGAATTCACAACCTTAGGAAGAAATTTAAACGAAGTCCGCAGAACAGCTTTATCCTAATGGAAAATAAAAAAAGGAGACTCACAAGAGAGAGCAGAAAATTCAGAAACTCTTCTAGCAGAAGAGATAGCCAAAAGGAACAATACTTTCCAGGAAAGTAGCTTAATATCCAAATAATGCATAGGCTCAAAAGAAGGAGCCTGCAAAACCTTTAAAACCAAATTAAGACTCCATGGAGGAGAAATAGACTTAATAACAGGCTTGATACGGACCAAAGCCTGAACAAAACAGGGAACATTAGGAAGTTTAGCAATCTTTCTATGAAATAAAACAGAAAGAGCAGAGATTTGTCCCTTGCAAAAAGCATAAAAATTTCTATGAATTCTACAAGAATGCCAAGAGAATTTATAAGAAGAACACCATGAAATATAGGTTTTCAAAACCCGATAATAAATCTTCCTTGAAACAGACTTACGAGCCTGCAACATAGTATTGATCACTGAGTCAGAGAAACCTCTATGACTAAGCACTAAACGTTCAATTTCCAAACCTTCAAACTTGGAAAAATGGCCTTTGAGACAGAAGGTCTGGCCTTAAAGGAAGTGACCAAGGTTTGCAACTAGACATTCGGAAAAGATCTGCATACCAAGGAGATCACCCTTGGAGGAAGAAATAGAGGGGGGTAAGACCAAGGAACTGCTAACGCATCCACCATCTCCACCTGAGAATCCCTGGACCTGGAAAGGTATCTGGGAGGTTTCCTGGAAGCAATCAGATATATTTCTGGAAGACCCCACAAATTGCAACATCTGACGGCTGAGATAATCTGCTTCCCAATTGTCTACACCTGGGATATGAATCGCAGAAATTAGACAAGAGTTGGATGCCACCCAAGAAAGTATCCGTGATATTTATTTAATTGCTAAAGGACTGCGATTCCCTCCCTGATGATTGACATATGCCACAGTTGTGATATTGTCTGTCTGAAAGCGAATGAAAAGTTCTCTCTTTAATAGAGGCTAATCCTGAAAAGCCCTGAAAATAGCACAGAGTTCTAAGATATTGATTGGTAACCTCGCCTATAGAGGATTCCAAACCCCTTGTGCTGCCAGAGACCCCCAGACAGCTCCCCAACCTAAAAAACTTGCATCTCTTGAGACTACAGTCCAGGAAGGATGAACAAAAGAGGCCCCTTGAATAATATGATGATGGTCTAACCACCAAGTCAGAGAGAGTAGAATGCTGGGATTTAAGAATATTAATTGTGATATCCGAGTATAATCCCTGCACCATTGATTCAACATGCAAAGCGGCAGAGGTCTCATATGAAAACGAGCAAAGTGGATAGCGTCCGATGCTGCAGTCATGCGACCTAAAACTTCCATGCACATAGCCACTGAATGGAATGATAGAGACTGAAGGTTTCAACAGGCTGAAACCAATTTCATTCGTCTCTTGTCTGTTAAAGAAAGAGTCATGGACACAGAATCTATCTGGAAACCTAAAAAGGTGACCCTTGTCTGAGGAATCAAGAAACTCTTTGGTAAATTGATCCTCCAACCATGTCTTTGAAGAAACAACACTAGTTGATTTGTGTGAGATTCTGCTAAATGAAAAGATTGAGCCAGTACCAAGATATCGTCCAAATAAGGAAACACCACAATACCCTGCTCTTTGATTACAGATAGAAGGGCACCGAGAACCTCGGAAAGAGAATCTCAGAAACCGATAGTGATCTGGATGAATCGGAATGTGAAGATAAGCGGCTTGTAAGTTTATTGCGGACATGTAATGACCTTGCTGAACAAAAGGCAGAATAGTCCTTATAGTCACCATGTTGAAAGTTGGGACCCTTACAAAACGATTAAAAAACTTCAGATGCAGAACTTGTCTGAATGAATTTTCTTTCTTTGGGACAATGAATAGATTTGAATAAAAACCCAGACCCTGTTCCTCAAGCGGAACTGGTGTAATCACCCCTGAAAGCTCCAGATCTGAAACATACTTCAAAAAAGCCTGAGCTTTTACAGGATTTGTTGGAACATGAGAGAGAAAGAATCTTCTCACAGGAGGTCTTATTATGAAACCTATTTGATACCCTTGAGAAACAATGCTCTGAATCCACTAATTCTTAACAGAATCTGCCCAAATGTTTTGAAATAATTTTAATCTGCCCCCCCACCAGTTGAACTGGATTGAGGGCCGCACCTTCATGCAATCTTGGGGGCTGGCTTTGACTTCTTATAAGGCTTGGATTTATTCCAATTTGAAGATGGCTTCCAATTGAAGCCAGAGTCCTTAGGGGAAGGAGTGGTTTTCTGTTCTCTATTCTGACGAAAGGAACAAAACCGATTAGAAGCTTTAGATTTACCCTTAGACTTTTTATCTTGGGGGAAAAAAACTCCCTTCCCCCGAGTGATAGTGGAAATAATAGAGTCCAACTGAGAACCAAATAAATTATTACCCTGGAAAGATAGAGATAGTAATCTAGATTTAGATACCATGTCAGCATTCCATTTAAGCCATAAAGCTCTTCTAGCCAGAATAGCTAAAGACATAGATTTAACATTAATCTTGATGATATAAAAAATAGCCTCACAGATAAAATGATTAGCATGTTTAAGCAAACGAACAACGCAGTCAAATCAGGATATGTTTCCTGATTTGCTAAGCTATCCAACCAGAAAGTTGATGCAGCCGCAACGTCAGTTATAGAAATGGCAGGCCTGAGAATATAGCTAGAATGTAAATAAGCTTTCCTTAGATAAGATTCAATTTTCCTATCTAAAGGATCCTTAAAAGAAGCACTATCTTCCATAGGAATAGTAGTACATTTGGAAAGAGTAGAAATAGCCCCATCAACCTTAAGGACTTTTTCCCAAAACTCCAAATTAGCCACTGGTAAAGGATATAGCTTCTTAAACCTAGAAGAAGGATTAAAAGAAGCACCAGGCTTAGATCATTCCTTAGCAATCACATCAGAAACCGCATCTGGAACAGGAAAAACTTCAGGAGTAATCACAGAAGGTTTAAAAACAGAATTTAAATGTTTACTGGTTTTGTTATCAAGAGGATCAAACTTCTCAATACCCAAAGTAACCAATACTTCTTTCAACAAAGACTGAATATATTAAATCTTAAAAAGATAATAAGATTTATCAATTTCAATGTCTGAAGTAAGATTTTCTGAAGCAGAGAGATCCTCGTCAGAGAAGGATATTTCAGTATGTTGTCAGTCATTACAAATTTCATCAGTTTTATGAGAAGTTTTAAAAGACCTTTTACATTTATTAGAAGGTGGAATAGCAGACATAGTCTTCTGTATTGCATCAGCAATATCATTTTTCATATCAACAGGGATATCATGTACATTAGATGTTGAGGGAAGAACAGGTGCTTTACTAGTACTAATAGAAACATTATCAGCATGCAAAAGCTTATCATGACAACTGTTACATAATATAGCCGGAGATATAATCTCTGCTTGCTTACAACAGATACACTTAGCTTTAGTAGAACTGTGTTCAGGCAGCATGGTTTCTACAGTAGCTTCTTAGACAGGATCAGACTGAGACATCTTGCAAAATGTAAAAGAAAAAAATAACATTTAAACAAAATATCCAATTTCCTCATATAGCAGTTTCAAGAATGGAAAAAAAATGCATATGCTAAATAAGTAAAAAAGCAAACAGCATAGCCCTCTAGAATATAAAGAGAGGGAGCATAAAAAAAGTGGAGAAATATAACCAAAAATATTTGGCACCAAGTATGAAGCATAACGCAAAGTGAATTTTTTTTGGCACCAAACAATATCCGGAAATGACGCAACTCGCATCATAACAAGCGCGACTTCACGCCAAACAGACTAATGTCAATAAAGATGCAGGAAATTACAAAACTTGCGACACTATAGACACAAATTTGTGCCAAATAATTTCACGCCAAAAATGAAGCAATAAATAACAGTATTTTGCACCCTTGCGAGCCTAGATTTGCCTGCGAAAATTAAGGAAAAAACAAGTCATATTGGAAAAAAAGACTAAACCCCAGGTAAGAAAATTTATAAAAAATAACTTTCTAAAACATGATTCTCATACTGAAACTGTTAGACTGCAAAGGGAAGTACACATAGACCTGACTCATGGCAAATATAAGTAAATACATATATTTAAAACTTTACATTAATGCATAAAGCACCTAACATAGCTGAGAGTGTCTTAAATAATGACACATACTTACCGAAGACACCCATCCACATATAGTAGACAGCCAAACCAGTACTGAAAACGATCAGCAGAGGTAATGATATAAAGTATATCGTCGATCTGAAAAGGGAGGTAGGAGATGAATCCCTACGACCGATAAAAGAGAATCCTTGAAAAGATTGAAACCATAAGAATCAACAGGCAATACTCTCTTCACGTCCCTCTGACAAACACTGTACTCTGAGAAGAATTGGGCTTCAGAATGCTTAGAAGCGCTTATCATAGAAGAAATCATAAAAATCAAGCACAAACTTACTTCACCACCTCCATAGTAGGCAAAGTTGGTAAAACTGAAGTATGTGTGTGGTGGGAGGTGCATTTATAGGCATTTTGAGGTTTGAGAAACTTTGCCCCCTCATGGTAGGAATGTATATCCCATACGTCACTAGATCATGGACTCTTGCCATTTACATGAAAGAAAACATGGTTATATTGATACACATTTTACCTCTGTGATTACCTTGTTTCTAAGCATCTTCTGGCGGCCCCCTGATCACATGACTTTATCTATTGACTTGCATTTAAGCCAATTAGTGCTGTGTTATTAGAATCCACAGGCTTCAGCACAATGTTATCTATATGGCTCACATGAACTAGCTTCCCCTGATGTGAATAGCAAATACAAAAGCATGTGAACATGAGGCTGTCTTTAGGGACTTAGAAACAGACAGAAATATAGAGGTTTAAAGGTTATTAAGCATGCTATTATAACCGTGTTGGTTGTGCAAAGCTGGGGAATGGGTAGTAAAGGCATTATCTATCTTTTTAAACAATATTTTTTTTTGTGTTGACTGTCACTTTAAGTTAGCATCAAACAAGTAACTTTAAGGGACACTGTACGAGAAAAATGACATGCTCAAATTCGTTAGAGCTTGTAATGTTTGCACTAATTGCTGCAGAGAACTGTTTATCTTGACCATGAAACAGCCAGTTAGCTCATCAGCAGTGGAGGTCACATGATCCCCCCAATCATAGACTGTGTTCAGTTCAGGAGCAGCAATGCCCCCTTTTTGGGGGTTAAAAACATAGGGCCTGATTACAAGTGGCATGCTATTTAGCACTTTCACTCAAGCATTAACACCGCCGGAAGTAAAGTTTTTTTTCTTCACATAGGAAAAAAAAATATTTTTATTTTTAAGTATATATTTCGGTTCTCAGACAGAATGCCAAAGCACATTTGTCCGTCAGACATAAGTCAGAGAGACTATATTCCGAGTAAAAGTACATTCAGCCGAGGGCAGAAACGCTCCAGAGAGTTTTGTTCTAATCAGTGCCTCAGGCGCCACAACCACCTCTGGGAACCTAACCATGGGTCCCATCCCCCACAATGTGCTTTTAACGGTTCGTGGACAGAATGTGTGAGTAGAATCGGACACATTTGGCCACGGCCGGACTGTTATCTGACAGACATTTGTCTGTCAGATTATTATCCCTCGCACAAATGTCAGTCGGACAAATGTCCGTCAGATAACAGTCAGGCCACAATATTAAAATTGCTTACCTGATAAATTATTTTTTTCCGGATATGGAGAGTCCACTACGTCATTCAATTACTAGTGGGAATATCACTCCTGGCCAGCAGGAGGAGGCAAAGAGCACCACAGCAAAGCTGTTAAGTGTCGCTCCCCTACCCATAATCCACAGTCATTCGACCAAAGGGAAATGGAAAAGGAATAACACAAAGGTGTAGAGGTGCCTGGGGTTTAATGAAAAATAACTGTCTTAATAAAGGGTGGGGTCGTGGACTCTCCATATCCGGAAAGAAAGAAATTTATCGGGTAAGCATAAATTTTCTTTTCTTTTCTAAGATATGGAGAGTCCACAACGTCATTCAATTACTAGTGGGAACCAATACCCAAGCTAGAGGACACAGAATGAACAGGGAGGGAGAACAATACAGGCAAACCTAAACAGAAGGCACCACCACTTGAAGAACCTTTCTCCAAAAAAGTCGAGGCAAAAATATCAAATTTGGAAAATTTGGAAAAAGTATGCAGAGAGGAACACGTTGCAGCCTTGCAAATCTGTTCCACAGAAGCTTCATTTTTAAAAAGCCCAAGAAGAGGAGACAACCCTAGTGGAATGAGCTGTAATTCTCTCAGGAATCTGCTGTCCAGCAGTCTCATGAGCAAATGAATCATACTTTTCAACCAGAGGGAACGTGAAGTAGAAGTAGCCTTCTGACCCTTACGCTTTCCTGAGAAACAAACAAACAGGGCAGAAGACTGGCAAAAATCCTTAGTCGCCTGTAGGTAGAATTTTAGAGCACGCACAACACCCCAGTTGTGCAACAGACATTCTTTATGAGAAGAAGGATATAGACAGAGAGTAGGAACAACCATTTCCTGATTAATATTTCTATCCAAAACTACTTTAAAAAGAAACCCCAATTTAGTACGAAGAACCACCTTATCTGCATGAAAGATAAGGTAAGGCGAATCCCACTGCATAGCCAAGAGTTCTGAAACTCTCCAAGCAGAAGAGATAGCATAAAGAAACAAAACCTTCCAATATAGCAACTTAATATCTAAGGAATGCATTGGCTCAAACAGAGCCTGCTGCAAAACTTTAAGAACAAGATTAAGGCTCCAAGGAGGAGCAACAGGTTTAAACACAGGCCTGATTCTGACAGGGCTTGACAAAAAGATTGAACATCTGGCACATCTGCCAGACGCTTGTGTAACAAAATAGATAATACAGAAATCTGACCTTTCAGAGAACTGACTGACAACCCTTTCTCCAGACCTTCCTAGAGAAAAGACAAAATTCTAGGAATCCTGACTCTACTCCAAGAGTAGCGCTTAGATTCACACCAATAAAGGTATTTACGCCATACCTTATGGTAAAACAGGCTTGCGAGCCTGGATCATGGTCTCAATGAAAACTAAGCGTTAATTTTCCAAGCAGTCAGCTTCAGAGAAACGAGATTCGGATGGAGGAATGGACCCTGAGTTAGAAGGTCAATCCTCAGAGGCAACCTCCAAGGCGGCCAAAATGACATCTTCACTAGGTCTGCATACTAGATCCTGCAAGCCCAAGCAGGAACTATTAGAATTACCCATGCTCTCTCTTGTTTGATATGAGCAATAACTCGTGGAAGGAGCACAAACGGAGGAAACAGGTATGCTACATCAAAATTCCAAGGAACCGCCAGAGCATCTATTAGAACAGCCTGAGGATCTCTTGACCTTGAACCGTACCTTGAAAGTTTGGCGTTCTACAGAGAAACCATCAGATCCAACTTTGGCACCCCCCATTTGAGGGTTAACCTGGAGAACACCTTCGGATGGAGATCCTACTCCCCGGGATGAAATGTCTGTCTGCTCAGGAAATCCGCTTCCCAGTTGTCCACTCCAGGAGTGTGGATGGCAGATAGACAACAATTGTGAGCTTCCGCCCACTGAATAATCTGTGCCACCTCCTTCATGGCTAAGGAACTCTGAGTTCCTCCCTGGTGGTTGATGTAAGCCACTGAGGTGATGTTGTCCGACTGAAACCTGATAAATTTGGCTAAAGACAATTGAGGCCAAGCCATCAGAGCATTGTAAATCACTCTCAACTTCAACATGTTTATGGGGAGAGCAGACTCCTCCCGAGTCCATAGTCTCTGCGCCTTTAGCAAGTCCCAGACTGCTCCCCAGCCTAGCAGGCTGACGTTCGTGGTCACAATCACCCAGGAAGGTCTCTGGAAGCATGTGCCCTGAGACAGATGGTCCTGAGAAAGCCACCACGGGAGAGAGTCTGTTGTCGACTGGTCTAGATCTATCCTCTGAGACAGATCCAAATGGTCTCTGTTCTATTGTCTGAACATGCATAATTGCAGAGCTCTTAAATGGAATTGAGCAAAGGGAATGATGTCCATGGAAGCAACCATCAGACCAATTACCTCCATATATTGAGCCACTGATGGCCGAACAGTAGACTGAAGAGAGAGGCAAGAGGAGAGAATTTTGGATTTTCTGACCTCCGTCAGAAAATTTTTCATAGATAGGGAATCTATTATGGTCCCTAAGAAAACCACCCTTGCAGCTGGAACAAGTACGGGAACATAGAAAAAACAACAAGATCTCTGTATGAGAGTTTGCTTGTTGAAAAGATGGTGCTTAAACCAATATGTCATCCAGGTATGGCGTCACTGCAATTCCCCGAGACCTGATCACTGCCAATAGAGCCCCCAGAACCTTTGAGAAAATTCTGGGAGCTTTGGCAAGTCCAAACGGAAGCGCCACAAACTGAAAGTGTTTGTCTAGAAAGGTGAATCTCAGGAATTTGTGATGATCCCTGTGGATAGGAACATGAAGATATGTGTCCTTCAGGTCTATGGTCATCATGAACTGACCCTCTTGGACCAAAGGAAGAATGGTTGACATTTTGAAGGACGGTACCCTGAGAAACTTTTTGAGGCACTTTAGGTCTAAAATCGGTCGAAAAGTTCCCTCTTTTTTGGGAACCACAAACAGATTTGAATAGAATCCTAGACCATGTTCCCTTACTGGAACTGGAACAATCACTCCCAGGAAGGAAAGGTCCTGAACGCAGTTCAAGAATGCCTCTCTTTTTACCTGGTCTGCAGATAATCTTGAGAGGTTAAATCTGCCCCTGGGAGGAAAAGTTTTGAATTCTATTTTGTAACCCTGAGATACTATGTCCACAACCCAAGGATCTGGGATATCTCGTCTCCATGCTTGACAAAACAGGGAAAGTCTGCCCCCACTTGATCCGATCATGGAACGGGGGCCAACCCTTCATGCTGACTTAGACTCAGCTGAGGGTTTCTTTGCTTGCTTACCCTTATTCCAAGACTGATTGGACTTCCATGAAGACTTGGACTGCTCCTGCTTGGAAGAGGGAGAGGAAGACTTTTGACCTTTGAAGTTACGAAAGGAACTAAAATTACTTTTATGTCCTTTAGGTCTGTCCTTCTTGTCTTGTGGTAGAAAAGATCCATTTCCACCCCGAATATCAGAAATTATTTCTGCCAGAACAGGTCCGAACAAGGTCTTATCCGGGTAAGGAAGCGCCAGAAGCTTGAACTTCGAGGTAACATCAGCTGACCAAGATTTTAGCCACAATGCCCTACGGGCTAGGATAGAGAAGCCAGACAACTTGTCTCCCAGTCTAATAACTTGCATGTTAGCATCAAAAATAAAGGAATTGGCTAGTTTGAGAGCCTTAATCCTATCTTGTATCTCCTCCAACGGAGTCTTCACTAAAATTGATTCAGACAGAAGGCTCGCTGGAAACAAGAGGCATTAAGCTCCATACGGAGCGTGATAAATCGCCCCCCTAGTCTCAACATACATAATGTGCCTGCCCACTGCCAAAAGAAAATCCTGTATAAAGGATTTTAAAAATGTCCCCATCTACTGCATATGATATATTCTTCTGAAGTGCAATTTTCCAAGACCTAGAAGACAAAAGCACTTACAGCAGGAAGACAGCTCACAAGACGTGAAAGTACACATACTCCTTACAGAGAATGTTGGAAAAAGAAAGAACAGAGTAACCAAATTTGGCTTTCTGTACCATGGGCAGCAATGTGCTAGGAAACAAAGCAAAGCTGAGCGGATCATGTCGGACGGACCGATGATAAATCAGCCCCTATATATACTCACCCTGCACAGAGAAGGAATAGTGCTACAGTACAGACTATATAAACTCACCCTACACAGAGCAGGAATAATGTAATAGTGCAGGTCTTTATCTCACTCTGCAGGAATACTAGTCAGCACATATACAACACTTTCTCTAAAATTCTGCTGCCTGCCCTCCCACACCACCCCGACCTGTTGTGACCATTAACCACCTGCCTTGGTGGTCTAGTGACAGCAGGCTGCACTAAATCCTGCCAAACTCTCTTTCCTTAAGAACAAAAGGGAGGAGGCTTGAGGAGCAATGAGCTGCGTATCCACGACTCTGTCCTTCCATACCACTCTAATTAGCTTTCCCCCAGATACTGCAATGTCCTTTTTACATCTAAGTACAATACATCCATGTAAGTGCAATGTGAAAACACTGAATCTGATTTTAAAGTAAAAATTATCCTTGTTTTCTACAACAAAGAAGGACTTTTACTTATTGATACATATTCATTTACAGCTAATATTACATTGATAGAATTATAAAAATATTCACTAAAATTCCTCAATATGTTAACATGATTAGAGGTAAATTTTGTAAATATGTTTTTACTCCTACCTTTTTTAACTCAACATTATGGGCAAGATTACAAGTCGCACATTATGAGTTTTCTGTGCGCGATTTGATCTTTTTGCAATCAATTTCAATTGCACAGCTATTACAAGTCTTGAAAAATCGTTATTGTGCGTGTGCATTTGCCTTTTACGCAACAATCCTTTCCACACTCGAAGAGCTGTTAGTAGTTAACAGTTTTGTGCAACATAACAGTTTCACAAGACACTTCAAAAATACATTACAAAGTACAGTTACACTCATATTAACACTGTCTAATAAAAACTATTTAAAAAAAATATTGCACAAAAAAGTTATAAGGGCTCAAAGATAGGAGATCTCGGGTGTTTGGAGAAAAAAAACGACGCAGGGATTTTACATTGACATACATACACATACATAGAGAAACATGGATTTATATGTATAGAGATATGTTTAACTATGGAGACAATGAAACGATTTTACATTACAATCTTAGGCACATTAAACAATATGGGATTTTCAAAGAGATAATCGCATATAGAAGCCATAACGCATGCAGTGCTTTCGCAAATGATTTTCCACGTGACTTGTAATCTTGAAAATATGGCTACCAATTCAACTTCAATTTATAAGTAATCAATCAATTATTTAAATTGGAAATGTTTATGTTATACAGTGTATGGTGATTGTTATTGCTTTAGTTAAAGGCTGAGCGAAATGCAATGAATATGCATTTTAATTAAATCATAACTGTAGAACGACAGGCAATGCAGGGTGTTGTATCTATATAATACTCTGTACTATAACCTATAGAAAAGAATGAGTGTCACAACTTACAGCACGCAGTTCCAAGGGAGATTCACAATGACGAATAGGTCTTGAAGAGAAATGTAATATTCTTATGTTAAAATATTACCAGAAGAAGATCTCAGGTAAATGAGTTGATTCCAGGTAGTTAAAGTCTGAAAAAGAAAGAAGAAAAATATATAATAGAAGACATAAACCCAGCAGTCTATGCTGTTTTCACTTTATGATTATTTATTTAATCATCATTAGGATAGCAGCATGTGTTTTGGTCACAGTTGAGGTTTGGTCCCAAAAAACAAATAATATGGTTCTACAAATAGGAAACAGGAGTGAAGTAAACTGTAAAGGGATAAAAACTTTTTGATTCAGACACAATGTACAGTTTTAAGAATCTTTCCAATTTACTCCAGTTATCAAATTGACTTCCTTAATTTAGTATCCTTTGTTGGAGATATCAAAATACCAGCCATGATACTAAAGTAGCTCAAAAACTGATTGGCTCAAACAATGGGTACTCCAAACACATTGATGTTATTTTTTCTTGTTTTAAAGCATATAAACCCCAAAGGGAATAAACGATAAAAATATATTTAGCCTAAACTTCTTGTCTAAGATATCTTTATCTCAGCAACCACTTTCATGCCAGTGGTTTGCCTACACAATGGGCATTACCAGCAAAGCCCTGTATGTTAGCTGTATGCCAGCAGATCTCAGGCAAATGCACATGCCCACCAATCAATTGTATGCCATCTGTATGCACACTCAAACCTTAGGCAAATGTACATCCCCAGCATCCTCTTTTAAGTCCGCAATATGTCCACACAGACCACAGGCAAATGTAAATGCCAAGCAACATCTTTCATGGATAGGACTTGTTGATTGGTGACTAAATGCAGCCACCAATCAACAAGTGCTATCCCTGGTGCTGAACCAAAGATGGGCCAGCTTGTAAGCTTACATTTCTGATTTTTCAAATAAAGATATCAAGAGAACGAAGAAAATTTGATAATAGGAGTAAATTAGAAAGTTGCTTAAAAGTGCATGCTCTATCTGAATCATGAAAGAAAAAAAATTGGGTTCAGTGTCCCTTTAACCCCTTAATGACAAGTGACGTACCAGGTACGTCCTGCAAAAACTTGCAGTTAGTGACAATGGACGTACCTGGTACGTCACTTGTCTAAGAGAGTGCTGGAAGCGATCGCAATCGCTTCCAGCAGCTCTCAGGGTATTGCAGTGATGCCTCGATATTGAGGCATCCTGCAATACCCTTTAGAAAGCATCCGATGCAGAGAGAGCCACTCTGTGGCCCTCTCTGCACCGGTAGCGATGCGGCCGGTTCGTTGGTGGGTGGGAGCGCAACAGGGAGGCGGGTGGGCGGCCCATCGCTACCCGGCATCCGGCTCCTGTTAGTGCAATGTGCACGCCGGGTGCCGGGAGCGTGCGGGGGCGCGCATGCGCGTGCGCGCGCGCGCGGGTGCGCGTGCGCGCGCGCGATTACCTACCCACACTGACACCAATGAGTGGGAAGAGGGGGAAAAAATTAAATATATCTCGGCTCTGGGAGGGGGAGGGGGTTGGGGTATTGTGGGGGGCTGCTACACTACAGAAAAAATTAAAATGGTATTAAAAGATAATAAAAAAAACACTTTTTTGGGGGGCAAATTGGGTACTGGCAGACAGCTGCCAGTACCCAAGATGGCGGCAATTAGGTAGGGGAGAGGGTTAGAGAGCTGGGGGGGGGGGATCATGGAGGTTGGGGCTAAGGCAGGAGTCCATCACAGCTAAAACATTTTTTTTTTTTTTTATAAAAAAAAAGAAAAACTCCTTTTATTTAGTACTGGCAGACTTTCTGCCAGTACTTAAGATGGCGGGGACAATTGTGGGGTGGGGGAGGGAAGAGAACTGTTTGGGAGGGATCAGGGGGTGGGATGTGTCAGGTGGGAGGCTGATCTCTACCCTAAAGCTAAAATTAACCCTGCAAGCTCCCTACAAGCTACCTAATTTAACCCCTTAACTGCTGGGCATAATTTACGTGTGGTGCGCAGCAGCATTTAGCGGCCTTCTACTTACCAAAAAGCAACCCCAAAGCCATATAAGTCTGCTATTTCTGAACAAAGGGGATCCCAAAGAAGCATTTACAACCATTTGTGCCTTAATTGCAGAAGCTGTTTGTAAATAATTTCAGTGGGAAACCTAAAGTTTGTGACAAAATTTGTGAAAAAGTGAACTATTTTTTTTATTTGATGACATTTGGCGGTGAAATGGTGGCATGAAATATACCAAAATGGGCCTAGATCAATACTTTGGGTTGTCTTCTAAAAAAAAATATATACATGTCAAGGGATATTCAGGTATTCCTGACAGATATCAGGGTTCCAATGTAACTAGCGCTAATTTTGAAAAAAAGTTGTTTGGAAATAGCAAAGTGCTACTTGTATTTATGGCCCTATAACTTGCAAAAAAAGTAAAGAACATGTAAACATTGGGTATTTCTAAACTCAGGACAAAATTTAGAAACTATTTAGCATAGGTGTTTTTTGGTGATTGTAGATGTGTAACAGATTTTGGGGGTCAAAGTTAGAAAAAGTGTGTTTTTTTCAATTTTTTCCTCATATTTTATATTTTTTTTATAGGAAATTATAAGATATGATGAAAATAATGGTATCCTTAGAAAGTCCATTTAATGGCGAGAAAAACGGTATATAATATGTGTGGGTACAGTAAATGAGTAAGAGGGAAATTACAGCTAAACACAAACACTGCAGAAATGTAAAAATAGCCATTGTCATTAAGGGTAAGAAAATTGAAAAATGGTCCGGTCATTAAGGGGTTAATGTTACATTTCTATACGAGTTTCTACTATTTTTTCCATATCATTAGACACATAATGGGTGTAACTGGTTTTGAATAAAGATGTTTTTATAATAAAACCATTGCTTTTTACCAAATTCATTTTCTACATCAAATTTCTTTTCTAGATCTTGAAGCTAGATCTGGGATAGTTTCTGAAGTGCTAAGAACTGTATCAATTACATGCTATGTATTGTATAAGATATAATCAGATAATCAGAATATTTTTTCTAGTCCTTTATAATCATTTAGTAACTCAAAAGCCAATATACAAACTTGTTAATATTCCATATAACTAGCTCATGGTTTTGGATTTTCCTAGTATTGCAATGTTGAAATAAAATGAAAATATTAAAAAATTAGTATTCAAATAGTCACATTACACTACAACCACATGATACCAACATACAAAACTGTTTATACTCATCCTTAAAAGAAAATACAGTATAAAAATAGCTTACAATATATGGGAACTAAGAAGAGTGATTAATGTTCCCCACATTATTTGCTTAATATATGTATATAGTAGCAAAGCAGCTGTCAATGGTTTGCGCAGTCTAATTAAGTTATGGAACTGCTCATTAACCTAAGCCCTTATTTAAACACATCTTATATAGTCTATAAAGTAGCAGCATGAAAAGTAGCAGCAAGACAAATAAGTTAATGTAAAAATCTACTATGAGGTCTTCCTCCTTAGTATCCATACATATTGCAATTATTGGCTCAATTATACTACTCGATCCATACTCCTTTGGGAAGCTAACTGGTTTATCAATGACTTGTTCAACCGACAGACTGATGGAGACCTCCAGCCATGGCTTCTGTAAATATGTATGCACAGTCTCCATCTTCTCCATGGTCTCTGCGACAGATGATATCTGTTTTCTCCTGTGAGTTCAAATTTAAGAACTACTGAAGCTCAGCAACTGTATATTCTGGCTCAAATGAGCTGAAAATTGCATTCAATTTGAATTTCAGAACTATGAAGGGAAAAGCCATCCTGTTAGATATAAAAATGTAACTCCTTCCTGACACTATTAAGAAAATATAGAAATACATAGTAATTCTGGGAATGACTTTATTTCCATAACTCAACATAAATATCTAAATTTCCTACACTATTATTTTTAAATAACTAAATTGGTGTTTTATGACAACCAATATCCAATACGATGAATGTAGCATATCTACAAAATATTAAAGTTAAATATTATTTGAAACTCTCTTTGCCTGTGCAATTTCTTGATGCTATGCAGTCATGTTGTTTCTTTCATATACCAGAACCAATGGCAATTCTTTTGATGAATCTTCATTTATTTACAGCTATTTTATCATTTCTACAAGTCATAGGAGTGCATTTACTTTTTGTTTTGCATTATGATAATTTGGCATAACAGAATTTATCTCGATAGGTTCCTAGTTAGGGAACGTAGTCCCCATACCATACAGTAGTCTCCATACCCTACAGTAGTCCCAATACCATACAGTAGTCTCCATACCCTACAGTAGTCCCAATACCATACAGTAGTCCCCATACCCTACAGTAGTCCCCATACCATACAGTAGTCCCCATACTCTACAGTAGTCACCATACCGTACAGTAGTCCCCATACCATACTGTAGTCTCCATACCCTACAGTAGTCCCCATACCATACAGTAGTCCCCATACCCTACAGTAGTCGCCATACCATACAGTAGTCCCCATACCATACAGGAGTGGTCCCCATATCATACAGTAGTCCCCATACCCTACAGTAGTCCCCATACCATACAGTAGTTTCCATATCCTACAGTAGTCCCCATACCATACAGTAGTCCCCATACCATACAGGAGTGGTCCCCATACCATACAGTAGTCCCCATACCCTTCAGTAGTCCCCATACCCTACAGTGGTCCCCATACAATACAGTGGCCCCCATACCATACAGTAGTCCCCATACCCTACAGTAGTCCCCATACCATACAGTAGTCCCCATACCAATCCATCAGAATTCTCATTCAGATTTAATCACAAGACTTTTATAGGGGTTTTGTAGTGCATAGGGTAAACATTAATTCCAGCACATCAGAAAACTATTCACATGATATTTGGATTCTGCAACTTGGACCTAATGAAGAACTTATTTTTGGTTGTTTGAAGTGGCAAATTGTTTTTTCTTCCATATTCTCAGTTCACATGTTAATAAATACAATTTATTTGATCAAACTTCTAGATATAGCTCAAATCAAAAGTATGAAACTTGGACACATATGTTATCATTAGAATGTTCAATAATAATTCAAATGTATCTGATGAATATTCATACATTCACCATTTCAAAAGGATGTTACTATCTCTGTTTTGAATGGTGCATACTTTAAATTAGGGGTATCAAGCTCAATGTATCTGGTGGCCAGTGGCCAAGTGTTTTTCTCCCATGGGAGCCGTTTGAACTGAGTAAAGTGCTCCGGAACTGGATATACTAAGAACTTTAAGTGACATTTACCCAAGTAGTAGTTTATGGTGGGAGTTGTAGCCCAAAATAGACATACACAGTTGTCTATATTTATCTTGTGAGTGCCAAGTGAAGTGATAATTCTGGAACTGTATAACAGTGTAAAAAGTGACATTTATCCAAGCAGTTCATGGTGGGAGTCTACACTCAACACTTGTCTTTATGTTTATCTTTTGAGTACCTATATAAAACATCAACTAGTTACACCTCTCAGAACCCTAAAAAATAACCTGACAGCCCAAAGTAATAGTTTACAAGGGAGGGCCAGATAAAGCTATCTTGAGGGCCACATATGGCCCAGGTGCCGGTAATTTGAGACTTCTGCTTTAAATATACTGTATATAAAAAAATAAGGTTGTTAGAGCTCCAAATCTCTCAATATAGGGAAACCAGTGAACTCACAAAATGTTATTATGGCAAAACAACATTTGAACTATTCCTATTACAAACTTTCAATGTGTATTTAAACTGGACAACTTAAAGGGCTAGATTTATCATACCCGGGGCGGACATGATTCGCTATAGTCAGCATTTAACATTGCACAAACATTTCACAAGAAATGCTTGAGCAATGCCACCCCCTAAACATTCACGGCCAATCGGAGTGTCAGTCATCCCGATGGTATCAGATCGGGATGATTGCAGTCCGCAGTCTTAAGACCGCTGCTTCCTAACTCCTGTTTCCAGCGAGCCAGAAGGCTCGCACGGAATAAGCAGCATCCGTTGCTTAATTAATCGGCCCCTTATGCTAATTTTAAAGAGAGAGAACAATACAAACACATGTAGCATATATAATTTTTTTTTTTTTAAATGAAAATAGCATACATTAAAAAAAAAAATTAAAATAGCATACATTAAAAAAAAAAATGTTTAAATGTTGCTATATTTTTTCACTGTATATATCCTTCAGAGTTTCTGCACACTACATTATTTTTGCTGATGTCTGGTTACAATGTTGCTATAAAGATGATAAAAGGTAGCACTTGAATACCTAACTAGAAATTAAAATGTGCTATATGGATAGGCTGACCATATTGCCGCTTTAAGAAGAAAAATACATATGTGAGGGTTCTTATACAAAACCATTTCTTTAAACAGCCCTGAAAACAGCCCTGACATATGTATTTTTCATATGTGTCCCTTTTTAAAGCGGCAATATGGTCAGGCTACATATGGAAAGATGTTACATGTGCTTTTTAAAAATGAATATTACCTACTTTTGTTAAAACCACCTTATATTTCCAATCACACTTATATCTTGATTAACAGAAGAATCAGTAAACTTTCTTTTGTATATAAAGGTAGGAAACACATACAGCGAATAAGGAATTAAAGAAGTGATGATACAGTTTAGTTTTCTTATTCCCATACATGCAAAAATATTTATATTTCAAACACAAATCTTACAATAAAGAATATCACACTCTATGAAGTTTAAACTTTGTTTGTAATATTTACTTTTATTGATATGTCAAAAACATTTTTAAATGTAATTTATGTGTAGCCTTATAAGGGTGTCAATATGAAAGCATGTTGTGTTCCAGAGTCTATGTGATAGCTTCTGGCTATAGACACCCTGATCCTGGACAGCAATGGGGACATCAAGAGGGCATGGCCGTTACCAACTCACCAGCCTTTGGGTGTTTGACACATAGTTATATACAAACAAAAGTGCAATATTAAAATGCTTTAGAGGATTTTGTTTTAGAACTTTTACTTTAAGAGCTAGATTGCAAGTGAAGTACTAATTTATTGTGCGTCCGAAAATAGGCAAATTTGCCCGTTTACAGGCATGTGATAAATAACCAGCCATTACAAGTGCTCTGAAAATTTACCAGATATTAGATCTCTGGTTAATTTTCTAAATGTGCCCACAATGCCCCCAAAATACCATGTAGCATATTTTATTACAAAATGTTATATTTTAATAAAATTACTGCACCAGGCAGTATTTTGGGACTAAAGTTGGTGAGAGTGGGGTGTTAGAAAAAAAACGGCACTGAAAAGTGGCTTTACATTGCGATCTATGGGAGTGTTTCCTGCAAATATATATGTATATGCTTATATATAAATAGATATGTGTTAATATGTGTATATATACATATAAATACATATATATATATATACAGTATATAAATACATATATATATAAATTTGCTGCCTATCACTGTGCAACTTATCCCCTTCACTGCACTAGGTTCTCATGCCATGTCTGATGGCATGAGAAAGAGGCTCCCATTGGAGACTATGAAAGCACGCTCTTGTGAGCGTAAAGCTTCCATTGCAATGCGAACGTGAGGTCGCATTCTTATTGCACCTAACTTTAATACCAGCGCACATTTGCGTGCTTTGATATTACTGAGTGGAGCGCAAATATCGCTCTCACGTAAGCAATATTTTGCGATCCACTCTTGATCTGGCCCTAAATGGTGAATAATAACAGTGTATTTATAGAGTCTGATTAGTGTGGTAGAAATCTTAATGATTACATCCAGATGCTAGTGACAATTCAAAAATAATTAAAAAAAAACGTTACTAAAAACACATGGGCCTTGGGTGTATTGCAGCTAATTACAGTAAGTTCTATAAAGCACAGTATAAGGGCTTTTCTTCAACAGTAAAAACAAAATATCTTAGTAATACGTGGGCAAAAATGTATAACTTAAATCAGTTACACATGTCTCATCATAGGGAGCTTTATTTGACCACAGAGTTTCAGAAAATGTAAATAAAATAAAACACAAACGCATACTGAGGTCATTTTATACCTAACTATAACCCTGAATATTTCTTAGTAAGTCAATTTTTATCAAATGCTTTGTACATATCTATATTAAGGAACTACGTTAAAAAAGATTTGCATACAAAAATCACTGTTTTTAAAATTGCTAAAATGTATATGATGTTGAAGAATTTGCATATTGCAGTCCAGGAACACAGCCCTTGAAAAGTCTGTGGAGTATTGTTAATCTTAGTTCATCTTCTGTGGTCAACTTGGGTCTGATATACATAAGCTCCTGCAGAGATCAAGCTGTCACTGTGTAGCATGTTGCAATGCTAATGTTGTGAAGTCTGCAGGAAGTAATACTACTTTTTTAGGTTGGTGGGGGGGAGGGGGAAACAACATTTTACAAAGGTAAATTATAGTGAGGTTGGCTAAAAAACTAATTAAAGGGATACTAAACCTAAATTGTTTCTTTCATTAATCAGATAGAGCATGCAATTTTAAACAACTTTCTAATTTACTCCTATTATCAATTTTTATTTTCTCCTGTGCTATCTTTATTTAAAAAGCAGGAATGTAAAGCTTAGGAGCCAGACTATTTTTGGTTCAGAACCTGTGTTATGCTTGCTTATTTGTGGCTAAATGTAACCACCAATAAGCAAGGATATCCAGGGTGCTGAACCTAAAATGGGCTGGCTCCTAAGCTTTACATTCCTGCTTTTTAAATAAAGATAGCAAGAGAGCAAAGAAAAATTGATAACAGGAGTAAATTAGAAAGTTGCTTAAAATTGCATGTTCTATCCGATCATGAAAAAAAGGGTTTAGATTCCCTTTAAATCACATTTGATTTAAATGTATATTTCAATTAATAAAGGTACTATTGAAATGAATCCCAGATATAAAGCCTGATACTTTTTTATTTATATTTTTATTTAGGTTACAGAAGATCATCAGACAACAGTAGAGCATAGTACAACAATAATAATTGCCAGAAACTATGGAAGGTGAAACCACTAAAAGTAGTTGCTGTTAAATAGTCTTAGCAGTTTACCATTTTTTTCTTTGATGATTCAGATAGAGCATGCAATTTTCCAATTTATTTCTATAATCTAATTTGCTTTGTTCTCTTTGTTTCCTTTGTTGAAATAAATATACCTAGGTAGGCTCAGAAGCTGCTGATTGGTGAAGGCACATATACACCTCTTGTCATTGACTTTCAGCTATCCCCCAGTAGTGCATTACTGCTCCTTCCATAAAGGACACCAAGAGAATGAAAATAAATAGGTAACAGAAATAAATTGGAAAGCGATTTAAGATTGTCACAATCTATCTAAATCATTAAATAAAAATGTTGGGTTTTATGTCTCTTTAATATTTGGGGGGCTAACAAAGGTTGTGAAAAATTAATGTATAATATATGGAGCCCTTCATAGCTAAATTTGGGGTTCTACATGTGCATTTGGAGATGCATAGCCCCACCTTAGAACCACTACTGTCACCAATATTTGTCAAGCTCATTTTCTATTCATAAAATAGATAATAAATAAATTAGCATTTCAGAAGTTGCATAATAAGGAATCAAGTCCAGTATATTAAAGGGACACTAAACCCAATTTTTTTTCTTTCATGATTCAGATAGAGCATGCAATTTTAAGCAATTTTCTAATTTACTCCTATTATCAATTTTTCTTCATTCTCTTGCTATCTTTATTTGGTTCAGAACGCTGTACAGCACTTGTTTATTGGTGAGTGCATTTAGCCACCAATCAGCATGAACAACCCAGGTTGTGAACAAAAAATGGTCCGGCTTCTATACCTACATTCTTGCTTTTCATATAAAGAGAGCAAGAGAATGAAGAAAAAATGATAATAGGAGTAAATTAGAAAGTTGCTTAAAAGTGCATGCTCTATCTGAATCATGAAAGAAAAGAATTGCGTTCAGTGTCCCTTTAAGCAGATTCTATCCAAATTAAACCTTAAACTTTTAATACATTTTTCAATTATTATTTTTTTATAATGACAGTGTGTGAGAAATAACTTAAGTTATATGTTAGTTATATCTTGAAATAGCAAACCTATTTCATTTTTGCAGGCTGCAAAAATGGAATAAATACATTTTTAATTAAAACAAAAAACAAAATTACGTTAAATACAACCTTAAGGATTCATTATACTTAAGGTTTGCCAAATGTTCACTCCAAATTATCACCTTAAACTACTAATAAGATAGAGCAGATGTACTGTGATCTGTGCAACACTTTGGTTTACTAAACTGCCAAATCTCTTAAGTACTTTAGTTACTAGAACATAAGTAAGATGCTTCCTATAAAAAAAGAAAAACAGAAATAAGAAACAATCAAGGAGAGGTGGTTATTTAATTGGTACCTATTTTCAGAATTTTGTTTGGGCTGCTTAGATTGAGAGGCATCAATTATTTAAAAGCAGTATCAGGATGCTTCCTTTGCTGGGCAAATCTGCAAGCAGACCCCAAGAGAGAATAAAAAATGAATTAGGCAGCATTTATTAGTGCACTTGCAGGAAACAGGTTCAGCTGCCAAGCCTGTCGTTTTAAAAATAGTATATTTTACTTCTAAGCATGATTGCATAAGAAATGACATGTAAACAAGAATCCGGGGCTCATACGTCATTTTGTTTAATACAGTAAATCTGGTGGGGAAAATGCCAGAGTTTAAAAGGATATGAATGATTCACACAGAGCATGCGATTTAAAACAAATTTCTACTTTACTTAATTTATATTTTTTTTCTTTGTTCTCTTGGTATGTTTTGTTGAAAAACAGAGACATATGCTTAAGAGCCTGGCCATTTCTAGAGCACTATATGGCAGCAGTTTTGTAAGAATGTTATCCATTTTCAAGAGCACTAGAGGGCAGCACTATTTCCTGCCAAGTAGTGATCCAGGTATCTCTTCAACACATCACAGTAATTAAAGGGACAGTCTACACCAGAATTTTTATTGTTTAAAAAGATAGATAATCCCTTTATTACCCATTCCCCAGTTTTGCATAACCAACACAGTTATATTAAAGGGACACTGTACCCAATTTTTTTCTTTTGTAATTCAGAAAGAGCATGCAATTTTAAGCAACTTTCTAATTTACTCCTATTATCAATTTTTCTTCGTTCTCTTGCTATCTTTATTTGAAAAAGAAGGCATCTAAGCTTTTTTTTGGTTTCAGTACTCTGGACAGCACTTTTTTATTGGTGGATGAATTTATCCACCAATCAGCAAGGACAACCCAGGTTGTTCACCAAAAATGGGCCGGCATTTAAACTTACATTCTTGCATTTCAAATAAAGATACCAAGAGAATGAAGAAAATTTGATAATAGGAGTAAATTAGAAAGTTGCTTAAAATTTCATGCTCAATCTGAATCACGAAAGAAATTTTTTGGGTACAGTGTCCCTTTAATATACTTTTAACCTCTGTGATTATCTTGTATCTAAGCCTCTGCAAACTGCCCCTTTATTTCAGTTCATTTCACAGACTTGCAGTTTAGCCAATCAGTGCCTGCTCCCAGATAACTTCACGTGCACGAGCACAGTGTTATCTATATGAAACACATGAACTAATACCCTCTAGTGGTGTAAAACTGTTCAAATGCATTCTGAAAAGAGGTGGCCTTCAAGGTCTAAGAAATTAGCATATGAACCTCCTAGGTTAAGCTTTCAACTAAGAAAACCAAGAGAACAAAGCAAAATTGGTGATAAAAGTAAATTGGAAAATTGTTTAAAATTACATGCCCTATCTGAATCATGAAAATTTATTTTGGCCTAGACTGTCCCTTTAAGCAAATTTGATAATAGACTTAAATTGGAAACTTTTTAAAAATTGTATGTTTTGTCTGAATCACAAAATATTTTTTTTTGTGCTTCACATCAAACAAACACCTTTAACTCAGGGGAAATACCTGATATTATTATTTTTTTATTAAAAGAAAGCTAAAACATAAATCCTTCACTTTCTCGCTGACAGTAAATTCCCTACATTTTCTTAACAAGAGCCTCTTAATTTCAGAAAAAAAGCCACATATTATAATGAAAAGACAATTTATTGTTATATGTATGTGAAGAGTTTATATTTTAAACTTCACAAATTTTAATAAAAAACCTAAAGTCAAAAACAATTTGTTAAAATTAGTAAAACCTAGAAAACTCACCTGCGTTTAGCTTAAAGACCAGACGGACTATAACAATTAATTTAAAAAAGAATGAATATATTCTATTTATATAAAACTAGGAACTTAAACTATAAATTGATAATTTACACAGAATATACAAATAATAAAAAATAAAAAAACTTAAACAATTTAAAAGGACAGTATGTGTTTGCATAATTAGCTATTATAATTTAAATGTTGCACATTGCTGGTTGAGACCTAATATTGCCTATCTTTATAAAAAGAATGCTTTGGAAAAAAAATACATATTGGAGGGGCTATGGTATTTTTGGATTACTATGATTATCTTTTATAATTTCTATGTAATATGTATTTTTATGGAAGAATCCAAATTTACATGAAAATATAATTTAAGTACTTATATACATGCATCACATACATCATTAAAGGCATGCAGATAAAATAAAAATGTTTAAAAACATTTCAGGTTATGTTTTCATTAGAAACATATATTGGGTTTTACACATCTAAAGCAGTTTAGGAATACACCACTTGCAAATACTAATGCTAATGTGCATCTCATCTAAGCTTGTCAACTGCAGTTAGTTGAGATTTAAGAAAAAATGGATATGTAATAATAATTGGAAAGTTTCCTCTGTACACAATAAGGCTCAGGCAATGATCAATGTGTACATTGCATTTTTTTTAAATAACTTTAATCATTCACGTCACCAGGTTTTTTTTATTTTTAATGTCTCTTTATATAGCAACCTTATTCCCAATTCAGTATACAATATCAAATGAATACTTATTTCTCCGCATCAGGGCTGTGCCTTTCTCCAATGTAAAAAAAGGAAAATGTATGACTAGCCTGGGCTGTGTGCCTATGTCATATGGCTAGTACTCTAGTCTTCTTGTTTCTGTTGTATTTGTATTATGTTTTAATAGTGTTATATATTGCTATGAGGATAACTTTATTATTGCCCAGGGAGTGCAGAGTTACTTAGT
Organism: Bombina bombina; assembly: GCF_027579735.1. Classification (NCBI taxonomy): domain Eukaryota; kingdom Metazoa; phylum Chordata; class Amphibia; order Anura; family Bombinatoridae; genus Bombina; species Bombina bombina. The sequence continues at coordinate 1,130,921,137 of NC_069502.1, forward strand.
TTCTTTCTATGCTCACATCCTTTGAAATCACTAATAATCTCCAAACATGAGCTGATTGAGTCGTCAACTGGGCGGGTTATCCGATTCACAAAAATTCATAACAAATGGGATCTCTAAGTGCATACAGAGAGAAGCGCTCTACCAGGAACTAACAGCAGCTCAGTGGCTTGTTCTATGGCGAGTAACCACCTAGGAGCTGCCTCTTTTAGCCCAGTTGTGCTTTTCACAGAGGAAAACGTTCCTGAAGTATATCAGTCTGATCCCGCTGTGTGAGGTCAGTCCAGCCCCAAAATACCATGCAATTCTCCTTTGAATAAGGAACATGACAACACCAGATGATTGTTTCAGCCTCCTGTGGGCCTCATCAGTGAGGTGCAGCCATATTCCTCTAAGCTCTACTGGGCTTAGAAGAGAGTGCTTCTCGCCATAGAACAAGCTATTATGCTATTATTCTATTGTTCGTTCCCAGGTTGAGCACTTCTCTCTTTTTATGTATCTCTATTTAAGTCCCACTTAACTGTACAGTAGAAATGTATTACAAGTAACACTACAGCACAGATCCCAGGGTTCAGATGCTCACAAGAAAGAACAGAGGTTGGAGGCATCTAACAGTACTGCTAAATCTTATATTCACACCACACACAGGTAGCATTTTGTTAAACATTGTAAAATATATATGTCTTTCTTGATTTTGGTTAAGAGTCTCTTTTCAAAAGCAAATACTTATAAAATAATTTTTGCTATTCCTATATATCAGTGAATTTTGAAACAAGCTGTAACATATGGAGTGCAGTAATATGTCACAAAGTCCTGCAGTGTCTTGAGTCATTAGAAAACCTCAACAGAAACCTCTTTATAATGAAGATAATATAGTTTGGTTTCTGTATGTTGTACTACTTTTTATTGTTTTCCCACACTATGTGGCCAGTCACTACGCTATCAATGCTAGCGGAAGAAGAGATCTTTCCAAAATGGCATCTGGCTTCTTGGCAGTGTCCTTGCACAGTTGTGTTCGCATATTTGGCTCCACCATAGCACTGACATATATCCGCTGTGATGGTACATCATCTTAGATTTCTTTGTTCTTTCAGAGTCATTTTTATAATATTTTGTGAATAAAAGCACGGAGTAGCTAGCTATTAAATATAAGTGTAGCTTAATATGTAGCTTTTCTGTAAATGTTTATTTTTTAGCATTAAAAAAATGAAAATGTTTAACCTTGGAAGTGTTTATATTGAGGGACTAGGATGTTTCAGTAATCATTAATCAGTAATTAAAGCACAATGTTAAAACTTTAAAGCAACATATAACTCAAATATGTATGTCCTGAATATAAAATAGCAGCAGTTAAACATGTTAAAATATGTTTTTATATGGGAAAGGTTACAAAAATTGCTTAAATTTCAATGAAAGATACAAACAGTGCATGACTGTGTATTACTGAATACTAGGATTCTACTTCTCATTGACTACCAGGGACAACTCCCACAGAAAAAATGGGTTTATTCAGTAGAGAAACTTATACCATTATTGTTTTACTTATTATGAAAATGTCAGGGTTTTTCCATTGTGGAGATGAGAATATTAGATAAAGCCACAGCCAAAATGTGCAATAATTATTGTAGCAGGGAGATAGATCTTATGTTATGCATTACATCGTTTTAGTGACATTCTGCTTGATAGATTTGACAATTTAAAACTTCATATTTTTGCTATAACAATGCCCATGCACACTAAAAAAATAAAACATGTAACATGCAGATTTGACATGGAAAATGACCAAATATTAATGTGATGAAGAAGCAGAAAAGCAAAAAGGATAACGATTCGGAGAAAAGAGAGATAGAGAACAGAAAGAACAGAGAGAGTTAGAGAGGGGCGAGATAAAATATAGAAAATAGAGAGATAAAAAAAAATGTGGATAAATACCTGAGTTTTCCAAAGTTAAATATATTGTTCATTCAAAATAGGGGAAGGGGGTTGCAGGAAATGGAATATTTAACTGTTTCCCTTCCCTTCTGTTTGTCCCTGGTTTAACCTCACACAATTCTGTGGGATAGACCGATTGTACAAAAATATATACAATAAACAACTTGTTTAAATATGTGAAAACTGCTAAAATGTTTTCCAAAAAACTGGACAGCTTCAGAGATAGAGCAAGCAACTCTTAAAGGGACAGTCAACACCAGAATTTCTGTTGTTTTAAAAGATAGATAATCCCTAATTACCCATTCCCCAGTTTTGCATAACCAACACAGTTATAACAATACACTTTTTACCTCTGTAATTACCTTGTATCAAGGCCTCTGCAGACTGCCTCCTTATATCAGTTCTTTTGACAGACTTGCATTTTAGCCAATCAGTGCTCACTCCTCTGAAAATTCCCATGCATGAGCTCAATGTTATCTATATGAAACACATGAACTAATGCCCTCTAGTGGTGAAAAACTGTCAAAATGTATTTTGATTAGAGGCGGCCTTCAATGTCTAAGAAATTAGCATATGAACCTCCTAGGTTTAGCTTTCAACTAAGAATACGAAGAGAAAATGCATAAAAGTAAATTGGAAAGTTGTTTAAAATTACATGTCCTATTTGCATCATGAAAGGTTTTTGTGGACTTTACTGTCCCTTTAATGATGAGTTTGTTTTCAAATTCCCTTTAAAAAAGATGGAAAATGCTTTTTTATTCATTAAAAGTAAAAATATCCTAACCCTAGAAAGAGATTTGCAGATCTAGTAGAATAAGCATTGACGTTTATTACATTGTGTACAAAAGTATTCAGGTAAGGTCCTGATTCAGGGGCGGAACTACCAGTGGTGCAGCAGGTGCAGTGGCACCAGGACCCAAGTGCTGTGGGGGCCCATAGCAGACAATCTAAACATAAGCCTATGTCTATATGGTCATTGTCTGTCTATAGATACTTGTTATACTGCGCAACATACTCAGTGTATAGATACTCACATGTTTATACATTGTGGTTTGTTCATTATTAGTGAATGGACAAGCTGTCATTATGCAGCACAGAATATGTACTTAATGAGATAATATGTATGCACAGCAGTGTACTTATTAGGGTATAGTGTATATAAACTAACATCATTATAAGCACAATGTGCTCACTGCCAGTGTATAACTACTCAGTATCATTATAAGTGCAGCATGCTCATTATTAGTTTGCATGTATATATGTATTTATACACTCGGAGAAGCATGCTTATTATTACTATTGCTTATTAATGAGCCACCTTTGTGGGGGCCCAAAAATCATTTTGCATCATAGCCCTCTGTTGAGTAGGTCTACTACTGTCTTTAAAGTGAATGTAAACTTAAAGGGTACTCGCTTAAGTTATAGGATAGAATTTAAAAAATTAGTGAGACTTTCATTCATCAAAAGGGAAATATATTCTGATCTTCTGAGATTTTTACCTTTTAATACTAAGCGCTTATCGTTATTGTATTAAAAGATAAAAATCTCAGAAGATCAGGATATATTATTACCCATTTGATGAATGAAAGTCTCACTAATTTTTTTAATTCTATCCTATTGGGCCTATATATCATTGCGTCAATCTCGAAGCATTCGCTGGATTCAATACTATAATAGCCAGACATCGCCAGATATCGCTGCCGGGAATCTACATTATTAAAAAGTCTGTCAAAAACACTTGCATCAAGTACGGAGCAATGAGCATCGGAATGTTGATAAATAAGAGTCATCAATGTCGCGCATATTCTGTTTTTTCCAACTTTATTTATACCATTTCATTACTGTCCATGAACAAGTACATTTCTCTAAAGCTAATCTTTTATTTTTCATCTGTTAATCTCAAAGAAATAGCTATATTTATACCTGAACAAACAATAATATCTCATAGAATTTTATTTTCAATGTATTTGTTATACAAAAATTTGTGTTATGTCGGAAATCTTTTGCAAACATATTTACCATGTCGCTAAATTCCTTTTTTAGTTCTAAACAATGTTGTCTGTCATATCTCTTATTTATACAACTATATGTATATAGTGTAAATGTATTATTATTCTGAGCAGGAATAATTGCGAATATAACATGTAATCATGGTATCATGTGTATTTATTTGCAATCAATGGATATTTTAAGAGCACCTCCTAATTGCAGTCTAGTTTTAAATACCACCCCTACACAGGTGTTATAAAATGGGCTGGCATATAAGATGACATTTTTTAATGAAAATTAAATTCAAGAGAAGGAAGAAAAATACTGAAAATAGCATGACAGTAAAGAGGTGATTTTAATTTCTGCTGTATCTGAATCATACAGCAGAAGGTAAACTATCCCTTTGAGCTATCATCTTAAGATTATATTGAATCAAACATCATTCAAATTTTAAAATCATTGTCTAAAATATTACACTGTGTGTCCTAATGTCATCATCAATGTGTAACTTTAATACTAATTTCACCTATACTGTACATACTTTTAAAGTATAATACGCAATGTAACAAATGACACTTACAAGTTCTGATGAGTGATCAATGACACAAATATCGAGCAATTTGATTAGTTAGTGATAGAAAATGTATATTTAAATCAGATTGGCTGATGTCATAAATCATGTGATTATGCATTTCCCAATCAAAAGTGGTGGAAAATATCACTAATTTGTGGGTTGTTTAGGAGTATTGCGTCAAATTTTGTTATGTATTTATTTCAGTTTTTTCACTATATCTACTAGTGCACCGAGTTTGGAGCAATAATTCACACCAAATTTGGAGTGATAATATTATCCCCTTGCTTTGTAATGAGAGACAAAGATGTAACATATCTTGACGCTTTGTACACTACGGCGGATTAATCTCACGTCAAATTTGACGCGCGATTCCAGTGTATTATCAGTTGAAGCTTTGATAAATCTACCCCTATGACATGAGCGAGTTCGCTCAAGTTTACATTCACTTTAAGGACTAGCTTGATGGAAATTAAAAAAAAAATGTAATTCCCTTAAAAAATGTAAACTTTTGCTGCTAAATATAAAGTTCTTGGGTAAGGTTTATTTTTCCACTTTCTATTCTGTGCAGCGTCTAAATAATCTGAGATTTAAGCTTCAAATGAAACCCTGAAATTCTTAGAGGGGATTGCAGAACATGTTCAGGAATTGGACAACCTAGTGGCAGGATTTTAGTGATACATGGCATTGTTTGAAAAGTGCAGGGTTGGATTTGATTGGTCCTTCCCCTCACTCTCTTTTCCTTCTTATATCGCTCTCACTCTCTGTCTCTTTCTCTCTGTCTTGCTCTTCCCATTTCTGTTTCTCTGATTTTCTCCTCGGCCTCTACCTCTTTGTTACTCTTTCATTCCTCCCCTATTCCTTCTCTTCTCCTCCTTCTAATAGACAGAGAAGCAGACAGATAGAGAGACAGATAGACAAACGGACAGACCGACAGAGAGATAGAAAGACAGATAGATAGATAGATGATAGATAGAGAGAGAGAGACAGATAGACCAACAGACAGACAGACAGACAGATAAACAGATAGATAGATAGATAAATAGATAGAGACAGATAGACCAACTGACAGACAGCTATACCGACAGAGAGAGAGAGAGAGAGAGAGAGAGAGAGAGAGAGAAAGATAGATAGATAGATAGATATACATTTATCATTGTGGTTCCATTTCATTTTTGTACTTGGTTCAATTATTTGTAATTTTATTTCCAGATTCATTGCTTTGATCAAAATACCAACTGAAGCCTAATATCTCAGAGGCTAGAAAAGAAAATGTAATTTATCATGTTGCATTGTGTTCTGATGCCGACCATTAGGCAACAGTGCTCAGTATTTTCATTGGCCTTATGACTAATTATAAAACCTAAAAATGATGACACTCACAATAAGCCTAATTTCCATAGATTGGAAATAACTAAAAAATCCGAAGAACAACAATATAAAGAAGAATAGTACTTCTCATATTTATCATTGTTAGATTCTGCTTAGTAAGAAAAAAATGTATGTCTTAATATAATGTAAATGTTGAATATAGATGAAATATGTATCCAAGTAAATGACATTTACACTTGAAGTTTCTGTACTGGTCCTTAGCTATTAATTATAAAAGTAGACTATGAAATAGTATAAAATGCAATGAATACAATACATACGGTGGGAGACTATTTAACTCTTCGTAGGTGCTAATCGTAACCAAGATAGTTGTCTATATTACAAAAAAGTCAAACAGGAAGAATGTATTCAGGACATATAATAATGTCCTGAAAAGCAAGGGAAATAACAGGCACACAGGCAGGACTAGATAATATATATATATATATATATTATTATCCCAGACCACTAATAAGTGCATCACATATCATTGCTTAACCATACCACCTAAGGTGAATCCTAAACATTAAAAGAACCAATGGTAAAAGAAAGCATCAGGATCGATTCACATTCCTAAGCATACTTATGCGAGACAAGGATATATCTAATAAATCAATCTATCTAGACAGAAATGACAATAGATTATATGTAATAAATATACAAACTATGCCATTAAATGTACTGTTTAATAGATACAAGGTAAAAAAGGATAGTAACAAACATCCCCTGCCTCAATCAGCAAGCTGATCGTAATAAGTTTGCTGCTGTACTAAATAATCTATTCAAAGTCACTTGAACAGTCACAGGTGAATGAAGAGTTTGACGCAGCAATTCCTGCTGCACACTAGGTCGTTTGAATAACAAGCCTTTGGGACAATTGCAACAAATAACAGTAATTATCTTAGACGTGTTACTTCGATGTTTCAAGGAGCCTGCTTGGTTTAACAAACAGCGATTTCTGAGCGTGTGACGTCTCCTTCAGTGGGAGTGGTGTAACCGTCATCCAGATCAATGATTGGTTCTTTACGCACGGATCAATCCTCATTGGTCAAAAGAGTATCAGCTGGAACGGCAAATAGCCAAAGTGAGAAACCGGGCCTTCACGGAGTAAACAAATTACCAAGATGTACCATATTTAGTAGGGTGGAAATCCTATACATCAAGCGGATCCTCACTGCATAAATGTATTTCTCATTCAAGTACTGTAAACAATACTGCCGCATACGCTCTCATATCAGCGCATAGGAGATTTACACAGATGATCCCTTCTTGTATAGTACTGTAGTCAATATTGCAGCATACGCTCTCATGCCAGCGCATGGGAAAGTTACACAGATAAGTCCATCTTGTCAGGTATCACACACCACACTGCAGCATACGCTATCATGTCAGCGCATAGGAAAGTCACTCAGGTATATCCTGGGCTATTCAGCCACAAAAGGACTATCAAGTTTCTTACTACCACTGGTTACTGAAAATCCAGGAATAGTCTACTTACTCCTGGAATAAACAACACATCAGTGCCAACGCACGTTTCACCCCCTTAGCAAGTATGTGTCACAGGGGTTCATCAGGGCATACTGAGTCCTCACCGGACTTCCTCTTTTAAGGCACACCTGATTACTTTCAGGTGATCCTCCCACACCTTGTAGCCAATTTCTTAAAGCTATATCCTGTATGTTTAGTTTAGCCCTATAGATTCGAATCATTTCATGTTGCAAAAAGTTATATACATTATAGAGCTTGGTCTAACTTAATTCCTAGTTTTCCCAAACTAACCTATCACAACATTACATAAAGAAATTCACTCTATTATTATGGCAAACACTCTGTCAGAATAAATGGATCCAAGGTTAGTAATCTTATAGGAAGCTAGAATATTCCAGCTTCTCATTTAACCCTGCTGGATATCAAGTTCCTAATCTATAGATCCATTTGGCTTCTTTTTGCAATAGAACCCTGTCATTATTACCACTTCGTCCATTTGTTATTCCTTTATCTATAAAAATGAATTTTAAGGATTCCACGTTGCCATTGTGAGAAGCACAAAAATGTCTAGCAACATTTGTATCTATAGAGTGAAGTATATCGTCCCGGTGCTCTTGTACACGGTCCTTCAACAGCCTTTTCGTTTTACCAACGTAGAAAACCAGGCATGAGCACCACAGAAGATATATCACTCCTTCAGACCTACAATTGTCGCAAATTTATGTAGAAAACTAATGAACTGCACTGCTATTGAGTATGCAATTAAATATAGCATATTTTCTTTGCCAGTACTATAGTAAACAGTTCCCACTTTACACAAAACTAAGCAGTTGGCATAAACTAAATTCTCAATTCAATAAGCCCATCGCATAAGTTCAGAGTAAATAGTAATAGTATAGTATTATCCACGGTAGTCACTTACCAAGCATGTGGGTGGGGGAGCCGGGGTCAAAAAGTAAAGGCACCGCTCCTAAGTTCCTGCCTGCTGCTTGGTGGTGTGGTGAACGTGTCACTCACCCCCTACCTGAACTTCCCATGGTCTTTCTTCCCTGGCTGCTTGTTTTACTTTCCCCCGGTGCAGGATCGGGCCATGTGTACATAAATATATTATTAACAGCCTACAGGTTCTCAGTGTGGGCAGGGCTAAGGGAACCGGCGGCATAGTGGCGCAATGACTTGCCCTTTGCGCAGAATACAGAAGTGGCGCGTCCCTCACAACTGTGTTTTGAATTGCTGCTCTCCACACACTGCAGCTGCCCCTGCCGGCCCACAGGCTGCCGGCCCACCAGGATTTCTCCCAGTATCCCTGGTTTTAGCTTTCAACTAAGAATACCAAGAATACAAAGCAAAATTGGTGATAAAAGTAAATTGGAAAATTGTTTAAAATGACATTTATTTTGGACTAGACTGTCCCTTTAAGGATGCTTTAGGTAGTTGAGGTGCACTAATACAGGGCCCCTTAGGGAAATACTTGATAGCACAAGGGAACTCTTGTGGGGCACTGTATATGTTATTGATTACAAAGGTTCTTTTCAATAATACAATAAGGAAACAATGAAGAAAAGACACATTCGGAATTAAATTGCATTGCAAAGCAGGGAAACTGCTACTCATAAGTGGAAGATTGTCAGCAATCAATGTTCAATGTGAAAATATTATCAAAGCAAGGAAATAAGACCATATTCTTTATTACAAATTGTGCTACTTTACCCTGGACAATTACAATGTCAGGGTATCCACCATATTCATCCCAACACTTCCTATGAGAGGAGGATCACGCTGAAACTTTCAAAGGCAAAAAAACAAACACACTTTAATGTCTTTGGTAGCATAGATTTCTGGGGTCAGAGGCATTCATAATCTAAGGATATTTAAAAAAAATGCTTAAAATTGAGCTTTGATTTGATTGTGAAGGCTTAAAGGGAAAATTCTAAATTAAACATGCAAGAATCAGATAGAGCATACAATTGTAAGACACTTTTAAAATCACTTCTATTTTCAAATGTGCATTGTTCTTTTGGTATCCATGGTAAATATGAGTATGCACATATTCTACACTAGTGGGAGCTAGCTGGTGATTGATGCCTGCACACATTTGTCTCTTGTGATTGGCTATATGTGTTCAGCTAGCTGCCAGTAGTGCAATGCTTTTATTTCAGCAAAGGATAACAAGAGAACGAATCAATAAAAGTAAAGTTGTTTGAAATTGTTTGTTCTATCCGAATCATGAATTAAATTTTTTGGGTTTCCTGTCCCTTTAAAACTTTTCTTTCTGTTTTTAGTACTGGGGAGGAGTTAATGTGGCTTTGGGTGGAGTCATGTTGGTTGTGACCACGGATTGGGTGGGTAGATTCAAGGTTACATATTTTATTTGATCCACAATTTCACTTTGTGAACTAAGGACATTAATATGTTATGGAATCTCCTGTCTTGAATCTTTTGTAAAATGTAGAGCTATTAGGAGATATGAAAATAAAAAAATTACAAGATAATAATCTAACCTGATTGGAGTCAATAACAAATTATTATTTTTTAACTAATTCTTAAGCAAACAGATTTATATTAAACTGTGACAAGCCGAATTAAACAGATTTAGAGAAACATTATATTGTGCACCCAGGCATTTGCAGGATGAACACGATGCAGAGCACAATAAAAAACAATGAAATAGGAAAACTAAGCAGAATATTTCAATAAAACAGGATGTTGCTGTCCCTAAGGACAATCTAAATAAACACCTGTACTGCTTTTTGTTATATCTCATGGTAATGACTGTATGAATTAAAGGGATATTAAACCCAAATTTTTTATTTTATGATTCAGATAAAGCGTAAGCAACTTTCAAAATTACTCCTATTATCAATTTTTCTTCGTTCTCTTGGTATCTTTATTTGATAAAAACAGGAATGTAAGCTTAGCAGCCAGCCCATTTTTGGTTCAGCACCTGGGTAACACTTGCTGATTGGTGGCTGCATTTAGCCACCAATCAGCAAGTGCTACCCAGGGTGCTGAATCAAAAGTAGGCAGGCTCATAAGCTTTTTCAAAAAAAGATACTATAAGAAGAAAGAAAATTTGATAATAGGAGTAAATTAGAAAGTTGCTTAAAATGGCAAACTCTGTCCGAATCATGAAAGAAAAAAAAAATTGGGTTTAGTATCCCTTTAAGGAGATATTTGTTAACAGTTTGCATATAGACATCCTAGTTCATACAGCAAGATATTCAGCACACGTAATAATTATTCATCCATCTAACTCACACTAAAGGCACAGCAGTGCAATTTCAGCCTTTATAATCAAGACCATATGACAAAAGCCACGGCCATTAGGGACCAATTTTGAGTATTCTTTGCAAGACAACGATTTTCTTCAACTGCACTTACATATGCTGAATAGTTACCTCTGCTTGACTGCACCTGCTCTCATTTATGTAACCCCTCTGTTTTTCAGTCTATTCTCTAACAAAGCATAGAGGAAAGTCTCAGAAACCAGCCACTTTTTTTTATGGAAATCATTCAATGCTTCCAGCTATGAATACATGTATATAAAGAACAATAGCTGGTAATGCTACTCAACTTGTTGAAATAATAATATTCTTTATTATTATTTTTTTATTATTACTCATTATTCTTAGTGTATATGTAACTCCCTTTACTGCCAGAAAGTTCTGCTATGAATTACTGAGCAATGCACTGCAGCCCTCTCTTGTGGCAAATGGGCTTTAATATATATTATAGTTTTAGGTTGTTTAACAATCAAAAGCACAGTTCTTTCTAAAAGCATTAATTAAAAGCACAAACATACAAGTAGGTTTCTTTCTTTAGCTTCTTAAAGGGACAGGAAACCCCAACATTTTCTTTCATGATTAGGATAGAACATACAATTTTAAACAACTTTCATATTTACTTGTATTACCAAATTTGCTTCATTCTCTTGTTAACCTTTGCTGAAGGAACAGCTTTGCACTACTGCATCTAGCTGAACACATCTAGTTAGCCAATCACAAGAGACAAAAGTATTCAGGCACCAATCACCAGTTAGCTTCCACTAGTGAAGGATATGTGTGTATTAATTTTCAACAAGGGATACCAAGAGAATAAAGCACATCTGAAAAAGTGATTTTAATAATGTATTTAAATGACATGCTCTATCTGAATCATGCAAGTTTATTTTTTACTTTCCTATCTCTTTAACTTCCTATTAGTATATATCCTATGGCCGATTACAATTTATGATTTCTTATTGTTAAAGCTCTGTAAAATAGAACAATAAAGGTAATTCCTAAGGTAAGGTATTAAATCCAAGTCCCTTTATCCTTATATATCTTACTCCTCCTAGTTGTACTCACTTGGCTGCCAGCGTTCGTTATATCTTACTGAAGCAGTGAGCTTACACCCAATAAAAATCTGTATCGCTCGATTCTATAGCGTAAACGCTTATACCTTAAAAATTCAACAAGCTCTTTAGCGCTTTTCCATGAATAAAATCAATCTCCTGTGTAGCAAATTCACAAAGATTTAGAGAGATTTATAAACTAAGAACTGAAGAAATTGGTCAGTGAGACAAATCTCTCCATTTACATATATTGGGCTAGATTACAAGTGAAGCACTAAATTATCACGCTCCCGCAAAAGGGCAAATGTGCCTGTTTGCGAGAGTGCGATAATTAACCAGCCATTACAAGTGGCTGATTATTGCTACCGCAAGTGATATTTAGCGCTTCACCTGTAATCTAGCCCATTATGTTTTGTAGCTCATTCACTAATGAATTAAGTCCCTTTTCACAGCTTAGTAAATAGCATCTTTTTAAAAGCATAAGAATGTATTTGTCTCACTTGAGAGGTGTTGAGATTCTTAGTCATCTAGGCTAGTAGCCTTATAGGGTCAGAATTTAATTGCAAAGTTTTTTTTCTCAATGGAGAGTTCTTATAGCTATATATTTATTTCCTTACATATTGAAGAAAAAAAGCAAACTTGAGAACAAATCTACAATGCAGTATGTACCTCTTGATA